>NC_080429.1:50810066-50907566 GCF_029873635.1 Malania oleifera | reverse complement strand
TTCCCACACAAACATGGGAGACAAGGACATTAAATATACCAACTTACTAGACACATTAATGACTCTAAAAACTTACTAAAATCCCCTGCAAACTAAGTTGTCTTGCAAAATACAAATTAAATGTAAAGACAAAAAGCCAAAAAGTCAATTCCCACATTTGAATAGCACACCATTAATAAGGAGATTACATCCATTAAGCAAGATTAACTCCATCAAAAACTTGGATTAAGTTTATTAAGCCTTCATCATTCTTTGGGCCAAGCCTGGAGTGCCCTATTTTTGAATAAGCCCAAATATCTTGAATCAGCCCATGAAGTGCTTCTTTGATCTTTTTTGATCTTGCTCTAGTGATAGGCCCAACAGGAACATGCAATGAATCCTTTGATGGTGCTTGTTGATTCTCATCAGTGTCCCAATCGACTTTTAGAGCCTTCTTCTTTTTCTTGGAGACTTACATTAGTTTGGGACATTCATTCTTCATGTGTCCAACCTCTCTGCAATTGTAGCAAGTTGGCGGATCTTCCTTCTGTTTCCTCTTGCTTGACTCTCCACTTTCTGATTTCGAGTTCCAGAATTTTCTATTAAGCTTCTTATTCTTCTTCAGGAACTTTTTGAACTTCTTTGTTAGTAAGGCCATCTCATCTTCTAATTCTGAGTCATTTCCTTTACTAGAGTTTCTAGACAATGCCTTAAGAGATGTAACTCTCTTTGCTTTATTCTACTCTTTTTTCCTCTCATTTATTGCTATCTCATATGTGATGAGTGAACCGATCAGTTCATCAACTGACATCTCTTTCAAATTCCTTCCCTCGGCTATAACAGTAGCTTTAGCTTCCCAAACTGGTGGTAGTACCCAAAGGATTTTATTTATCAACTCATAAGTAGGGTAAGATTTACCAAGAGAATTTAATGAATTCATGATGTGTGTGAATCTAGTGTACATGGATTGAATAGACTCATCAGCAGTCATTTTAAATGTCTCATATTCACTAGTAAGCATATCTATCCTACTATCTTTTACTTCCTTAGTGCCTTCATATGTTGCTTCTAATTTTTCCAATATCTCTTTAGCAGTTTTACAGATCATTACCCTATTAAACTCATTAACATCTAGTACACAGTATAGAAGGTTTATTGCATTTATTTGAACAGATTTCCAATCGTCATCAATATACTCATCTTCAGTTTTAGGTACATTTACTTTATCAACTACTTTCATAGGAACATGATTTACTTTAGAAACTATTCTCCACACTTTCCAATCAACATTTAAAAGATATATAGTCATCCTTCGTTTCTAGTAGGTGTAATTTACACCATAAAAAATTGGTGGTCTAGTGGACGAGTGTCCCTCACCGAATGGGGTTACACCGATGTGTGCCTTGGTGATCTTTTTCAAAAGTAACGGTTAAGTCTATGTAACCTCGCTCTGATACCAAATGTGAATTCCAGTTTATCCCAAGGGGGGTGAATTGGGAATTTTAAAAAAAAAGTCTTTCAAGTTCTATTTGAAAACTATCAATTACAGACTTGCAAGCTACTTACGACTACCTCAATATTTCTCAATTAATCAACCTAATGAGTGATTTTATCAATCAACTTAATTTACTCAATTACTTTGATGACCTACTATATATTTAAAACATTCACAATATTCACACAAATAAGATTATGTGAAAATTAAATGGAGGTAAGGATGAGAGAGATGCAAGCTTAATTTTTATGAGGTTCGGCCTACCCCAGCCTACATCCTCGCCCAGAACAACTCACTTAAGGATTCCACAAAAAATATGTTCCTTTAACTGGAACGGAGTTTCCCTTACAACCTATTGCTTACAAGAGGTGTAGTTTCCTCCTCAATCCCAGTTCACACTCCAAACTGTGAATACAATATGAAGATTACAATTTCTGCAAAACTTAAAATGCTTCTAACCAAGCTAGTGAGTACAGAAGAAATTCTAGTACATCCGCATATGATAAAACATGAAGCTCAACATGTATGTAATGATAAGATTGTTATATAAGTAATATGATGCTTCCTAAATTTATTTTTAATTAATATCTCCCAAAAATAATTTCTTAAAAATGAAAACTTTGGAGATCTTAGGTTTTGATTTCAACTCACTTTATGCAAGAATAACAAATAAGATCTTTAGAAAAATAGTCTTGAATAATATGCAGATCTATGTTCTTTCTATCAAATAACTTGGAAGATTAAACTTTTGAATAAAGATATGCTTTCAAATTATACAAAGATTTTAAAACAATAGTTTTTCAAGTACTTTTTGCACCAATAATGTAAAACTCTTTGTATAAAGATGTAACTTTGAATATCACAAAGATTTAATCTTTTGAGTGCAATTCCCAAATTTTTTTTTTCCAAATAAATAACTATGGGAAAATAGTTGTCTTGCTCCCAAGAATATTTTTATATAAACAACTAATGGAGAAGAATACCGTTAAATAAGAGATTGAATACTCAATAAAAGATTTTTCCAAACATCAAGATCAACCCTAGATTAGCAGGGTCATGCCTGTATTCGCTTGAATCTTGATGATGAGAATGCCCAAACAAATGTGTATTCTTTGGAATGCAAGCCAAGATTCTTAGCAGTAGAATTCAAGGCTCTCAGAATGTAGGCAAACAGTTCAAAGCTCTCAATAATATGCAAAAAGTGTTCTTCTAGGGTTTAGAGATTATTTTTATAAGTGTTCTCGACCCTAGATTAAGTTCTGGCCATTGGATCAATTAGATTAACTAATTTCCGTGAGTATCCTCACTGAGACACCGTTTAGCATCGCGGCCTTCATCAACGAGGCCATGAATTCATCGATGAGAGCACTGTCTGAACTTTTTGGGTTCTCGGTATTTTTCTATCAACGAGAGACAAATGTTCATCACCGAGTGTCCTTCATGTGTTCGTCGACAAGGCCATGGGGCTCGTCAACAAGGCCTTTAAAATTTACCTAGAAAAATTCATTCAACCTAGAACTAATGTAAATGAATCTTTCATGAAATGCATGAGTCCTAAGGTCTATGTAGGGTATATTTGAGCTTTGAATTATATCATATGACATATGTAAATACATTCAATTCTAAATACCCATTTCCATTGAAGATCTTGAACTTGAAGCTTGCTTCTTCATCATTTTATTCTTCTAGTTCCATGGATTGAGCCAAGTGATATGTACTTTAGATTCCTTGTGGCTTCCATATCAAACTTACCATTCGTGCATTCTAAATCATGATCCTGTTCACAAACTAAATTGTATAGGTCAAATACCAATTGATTTGTCCTTATCAAAATAGGATTGGACTCATAGAGTCAACACAACCAAATCATGTGTTTATATTTTCAAAAGCCTTATATAGTGTAAAGCAAGCTCCTAGAGCTTGGTATGAAAGGCATAGTGGTTTTCCCCTTGATTAGGGATTTGCTAGAAAAAAAAATTGACTCAACTCTCTTTATAAAATTTGAAAATGAAAATATGCTCCTTGAGCAAATATACGTAGATGATATCATCTTTGGAGCAACTAATAAAAAATGTGTAATGACTTCACCATGTGCATGCAAGATGAATTTGAAATGAGCATGATGGGAAAACTCACTTTCTTTCTTGGACTTCATATTAAACAAGCTAAACATGCAGCGTTTGTTAACCAATCAAAATATGTAAAAGATTTCCACAAGAAATTCAACATGGAAGATGGAAAAATCCTAGGAACTCCTATGAGCACTTCCACTAAACTAGATAAAGATGAGTAAGGTATACCAGTAGATGTTAAGCTTTATCGAGGTATGATTGGTAGTCTACTATACCTAACAGCTAGCAGACCAGACATTATGTTTGGTGCATGCTTGTGTGCTAGATTTCAGGGGGCACCAAAAGGGTCACACCTACTAGCACTTAATAGGATACTTAGATACCTTATCGACACCATTGATTTAAACACTTAATAGGATACTTAGATACCTTATCGACACCATTGATTTAGACTTATGGTACCCTAAGTATACCTCATTTGAGATTGTCAACTATTCCGATGCAAACTTTGCCGATAGCAAAGTTGATCGGAAGAGCACGAGTGGTGCTTCTCATTCCTTAGGACAATCTCTAGTGTAACAACAACTTATGGATTACAAATTGCACTATGATACAGTTCCAATCAATTTTGATAACACTAGTGCAATAAACATTTCAAAGAACCCTATTTCACACTCACAAGCCAAGCACATTGAAATAAGACATCATTTCATTCGTGTTCATGTGCAAAAGGGGGATGTGGCACTTGAGGTTGTATGCGCCGATGAATAGTGGGCCGACATATTCACTAAACCACTTCAAGAGGATAGGTTTATCCAAATTAGATGCAAATTAGGCCTATTACATACTAGGGAAGTTGTCTGAGAACTCATGACTAAGCATATAAGGCATAAAAAGGTGAAAAAATGCAAAAATCTCAAAATTAGTGAAGTTCAGTCGAGCGGAGTATAGGCCTAGTCGACCGAAACATGGCCTAGTCAACTAGACCAGAGAACCAGTCGACCAGGACCTTCTATTTGCCCCTCAAAACCATTTTAGGTGCAATCCAATCGACTGGACCATCGACCGGAACGTTTTGTATGTCCTCTAGTCGACTAAAAATTTCCTCAATCAACTGTTTATTGAGATCTAATCGACTAAACCTAATCCCAGTCGAGCGAAAAAAAATAAAAGTGAATTTTTTTAATGAAGATCCAATTAACCAGACCTGACCTCAGTTGACTGGACCATCGGTGTTTAAATAATTTTTCACAGCTGAGTGCTTCATTTTTCCATATCTCTCAAACTCAAACCCTCGTTTTCTCATCTCTACAATCCCTCCGCCTTCAAATCCTTGCCTTTCTCCACCTTAAATCCACAAAGTCACTCCATTTTGATTTGGTATTTCATTATGCCTAGGGAAGAAAAGAGAAAATTTGTTCATGAGGTGGTGGAAAGCTTAGGAAAATGGTACATCTTTGCCAGAATAAGAAAGCAATTCGAGGAACATTTTAGAACCAAAGATTTAATTATCGGTAAAATTCTAGATTTAAATTTTATGAATCTATATTTTTAGAATGTTATGGGGATGTTTAGGTTTTTAGGTTGGATAAAATTCATCTCATTCCAACCTAGGGGAGTGCACCCAAATTTAGTTCACCTCTTTTACACAAACCTAGGACATGATGATAATGGGTACTTTACTCAGGTCTTAGAACAGCCCTATAGGTTTGATGCCCAGCTATTAGCCGAGACATTTGAAATAAAGAGGAGTACTTTAATTGTCATGACCTCGGATCCTCTTGGATAAATAAGCAAGGCTTCACAGTTGAGGATTTTTGTAAAATAGGTGATGGAACATCCTATGATAAACCTAAACCATCCCCTAACATATAAAATCTTCACCATAAAGGCCAAGGTGATCCACCACCTCATTTCCTACAATATCTTACCTAAGAGTGGATTCCAAGTGTATGTTTCATATTTTGACTGTTTTATAATGTGGTGCCTAATTATGGGTAAGAAGGTTGGCCTACCCAATCTGATAATAGAATGGATGTTTGCTAAGACTACTGGGCACCAGATTATCATGCCTTATGGGGGAATCCTTAACAAGATTTTTGAGAAAGTAGGACTCACCCAGTGCCTTCATTGCTTGTCAAACACCAATCTACTGATATCTTATCCTCCATAATAGTTAAACAGATGGGTTATGAACTTGTTGGTAATATCTAAGTAACATAGTCTCCATTGCAAAAGAGGGTAGGGGATCAATAACTAGCTCAACAAGATCAGCCCCAGCAGCCTGAGCTAACCCCCAATTCTAAAATCCTAGCTGCCATTGAAAGACTTTCTAAGTCTTTCAATGAGTTTGCAGCTTCTGTTAATTCTCGGTTCATCTCGATTCAGAATGATTTTATTGAATTAACAGATATTGTGCAATCCAACTTTACCATCATTAACGACTGTTTCAATGACCTTGAAGACATTGACAACTTAAAAGGGAAAAATCCAATGGATGTCAACGGCAGTGAGGTAGGTTCTTCTAAGGGATAGCATGATGATGGTGATGAGTAGGCTGCATAACTGAGGGGGAGCAAATCTCTTTGTAATTTCATCTGATAAAAAATTTAATCTTTATGTTTTGTAATTATAAACCATCACTATCTTATTATGTTTATGTTTTTATGCTTTTGTGAGAACATAACTGAAAAATTAGTATCCTAATCTTGTTGAATGTTCAAATTTATTTGATGGATGGTTAATTTTGATTATAGCAAGAACTGCTTGTGAATATACTGATTTGATTGTTACCATCTGCATGGTTGATGTAGAAACTTGAGAATTGTATGTTGTAGAGATAACTAGGTTGTTGCATGTTGGTTGTGTTGATACCCTCTGCATGGTTAACGCAGAAACTTAAGAATTGCATGCTGTAGAAATAACTACATTGTTGCTTGTTGGTTGTATAGATACCCTCTGCATGGTTGATTCAAATATTATGATTGCATGCTGGTAGTTGATTAGGATGATTGCATGATGGCATAATGAGAAAACTAAGAACGGCACACTAGCCAAATATTTCCAGATTAGGTGTTGTCATGATGGAATTCATTCATTGAACAAACTGAAAATATGCTCAAACCAACACTCATATTGCCAAAGCCTTATTTTTGAACTCCAATCTTTACAGGTTTTACGTAACATCAAAGTTGTGATGGTTTATGGATTATTTCTTGTCTTACAATGTTTAACATGTCATTCTGAACTTAAATGACCACTTATATTTTTTTGTGTACAAAATTGCCAAATTTTTTCAAACAGGAATAAGTCTGTCATCTAAGCCCATTTTTGTGTCAAAAAAAGGGGAATTTTTCAAGATAAACGATTCTTTCAATACTTAAATGATATTGGGCTTAGCTTAGTCCATTTGTTGATGATAAAAGGGGGGAGAAGAGGTGTTTGAGCAAAATTGCAAAATTCAAAATTCAAAATTCAAAATTCATTTATCCTTCTTCTTGATTTTCAAGTTTGGCTTAGATTCCTCAAAATTAAAAATTCATTTTTCCTACTTCTTGATTTTCAAGTTTTTCTTAGATTTATTTTGAAGAGATTTGTTTTCAAAATCAATTTCAATACTAAATGCAAATTGAGTTGAACTCAATTTTTCTCAACTTGAAAAAATTCAAAAATCTTCATTTTAGATATGCCTGAAATACACTGTAAATATTTACATTATGCATATTTCATGGGAGAGTGTTGACCTAACAAGGCTTACAAATCTTATTTTGATGATAAATAACAAATCAAGGGAATTTAACATGTTTTGGATGTAGTGATGATGTTTCAAGAATCAAGCATTAGAGGCAAGAATCAAGAGTGTATTGAGCTTACATGCCAAACAAGTGATCAAAAGAAAGTTGAACAGATCAAGTTTGTCAAAACTTAAGAAAGCTTAAGGACTTCTGAAGCCCTAAGTCAAGATGGACTCAAAGCAAAGATATGAAGACTTCACACTTAGAGAGTTTAAGTCTTAAGGAAAGTCTTATGTAAGTACTTCAATTTAAAGTCAATACGCATGCTTTGAAGCTCTTTAGGAATGATTATGAACATAGAGAAATATTTTTAAAACCTTGGGAAACATATTTTTCAAATTTCAAATCAAAGATTCCAAGATTAATAGGTAAAAGAGTTTTCGGAAACAAATTCTTAAAAACAGTTAAAATGCATGCTCAGACGACTGACAAATTATGGTTTTTAAGAAAGGCAAACATAACTGTGATAGGCGCCTCACAAAACATTCTTAGGCGACTGACGGTAGTCAGGTGGCTGACAGAACATTATCAGGCAACTGAGAGAGCACTGACTTTTGAAATACACCAAGTTTTTAACGTGATAGGTGACTGACACCCTTTGGTTAGGCGACTGACGTTCATAAATTTTTAAATAAAGTAGCGTTGAGAAGTCTTCAAAAATGTTTGCTTAGGCTCCAAAATTTGTAAATATTTGGGAAATACTCAAAGTATACTTGGGCAATGACTCACTCTAAAAAAGAGCAACTCGGAAGCTATCCCAAGTATAGGAGTTCAGTCATGTAATAATTAGCCCAAGAGCCAGATCGTCTCCTTAGTGAATGCAGTTTAATTCCAAACTTAGTGTAATTCCAAAAAAAAGTAAGAAACCAAAGGTTTACTAAACACAATTTATATTCGGGTTTTCAGATGTTTGAGAATTTTTTTTGATGAATTAAAACAATGTGAAATTTAATTTATGAACCTAGCACGCACTAAATTAACAATGAGAAATAGAAAAAGACACAATGAAATAGACGATGACAAAATTAAATATCAAACACAATCCTACGTTTAATCAAATAGGCAAGAAATAAATCCCACATTTGAACTTCAGACAAAAAGCCTAAAGACAATAACTTTACTATGTAACTTAAGCATGCAACTCTAAAAACCCCAATCAAACACAAAAAAATAAAAATAAAAATAAACTTTAACACAATCAAGAACTTAAACTTGACTCTTTAACAACTTAAAACAATAAACTAAAACACAATAAAAACACAAACTTTAATTAAATTGAACTTAAAATAAATAGAACCTAACAAAATTTAAATCCTAAAGAATATTTTTTAAGATACCAAACTGAACTTTAACAATGAAAAAAAACCTAACCAAAATTAACACAAATAATGATATTAAATAAGAAGATAAAAAAAATAAATTGAATCTAGCAATAATAACCCAAAAGAAATTTAAAAATTCAAAACTTTAATTAAAATTCAACTCAAAATTAACAATGATCAACCAACTATTTAAATGCAAGAAAGGAAAAAAAATTAGAGAACAAGAGAAGAAGGAGAGAGAGAGAGAGAGAGAGAGAGAGAGAGAGAGAGAGAGAGAGAGAGAGAAGGTAGTAGCTGGCCGTGTTGGGGAGAGTCCAGCCATAGCAGACAACAAGCAAGGGAACAACAATTGCAGTAAAGCCTCTCAGATTCTCTGGTGTGGGATAAAGTTGGCTGTGGTAGTAGCACAATAAGACGGCATAGTAGCAATAGCACGCACGACAGTAGACAATAGCAAACACAGTAGGGACAACACTTATGTTGTAGCAGTAAGCAGGGAAGCACTCAAGTTGCGGCAAAAAGAAAGAAAGAAAGAGAGAGAGAGAGAGAGAGAGAGAGAGAGAGAGAGAGAGAGAGAGAGAGAGAGAGAGAGAGAGGGAGAGAGAGAGTTAGAGAGGGAGAGAGGAGGCAGGCAAAGAGCTTGACAGGGAGAGGGAGAGAGAGAGAGAGAGAGAGAGAGGAAGACAAAATAGAGAAAAGAGAAGGAGAGACTAAGAGGAAGAGAGGGAGACAGAGGAAGAGGCAAGAGAGTCTAAAAGAACTCTCAAACCCTACATTTTTTTTTGTTGTTGTTAAAGTGCCGCCTTGCTGCCACCTCACGTGCCCGCGTGCCTCACCCGACTCTCTTGCATGGCTGGGTCAACTCAATGCCTTGACTCTCTTCCTCCTTTTTTTTTTTTTTTTATTTTCTTTTCTTGTTCTCAACGCACACACGCACACGGTTCTTGCATGGCCTCTCTTCATCACAGCCTATACATGAACACAAGAAGCCCACTCTTATTTGTTTAGCTCCAAAGCATGGCAGGCCTTGCTTTTTTATTCAATTCCAACAAGGCCCTCTTCATACTCGTGCATGGTTCGACTTAAATTTCCAAAAAATTATCCTTTAAATATCCAGGAAAACCCCAGATGCTCACGGTCTTGTATTTGATGCACATGACCTTGATTTTAACTCCATCTTACGTACACGACTCTCCACGAACACGGCTCATTCACGAGAATTTTAATTTTGACTTTGACGTCCAAAAGTTATCTTGCAATAATAAAACACAACTTCTTGTAAATTTTTGATAAAAATAAGATAATTATCTAAAAATTGTCAAATGAGCTCACTGATTAAAATAATGGACATAATATCAGGCATTTAATTAAAATTATAATCATAAATGCATGAATTTAAATGCCTAATTATGCATCTTTGACGTGTAATCACACCCCCCAACTAGCATTTTTCTAGTCTTTAGCAAATAACATAAATGAAATCCAGGGCGGTACCCACAGAAACCAATTCCAACAAACATTAAATGAATGCACATGCGGCATAACCACACTATTTCACATACAGGAATATGACCAGATTACACACAAGCTCATTCATACACAGTTCATGCAACTCTAAAGAAATTCACTCATGCAAGTTTCATCATTATAAAACCATCAAGAATAGTATACTCACATAAAGTTAACCGAAAATTACAATTCAAAGTTAATGTAGCCATATAAATTCGAGTATAAACAGGCGAAATCTCGAGGTATGTGTAATGTGTATAACTCATTACACCTAGGATACGAGTAGACACCTACAGATCGGTTGTTTTGACTCGGCCTAACTGGTATACCCTAAAAAACACTCAAAAGGATGGGTTCACTAGTCATATGTGACGAGGAGTGTCGTGATCAAACATCCTACATATTTTAAGGAACAAATGCTAAACATATGGAGTGGACTAGACTGAAAAGGATCCAGCCTATTTGTGAGGTGTCGAGTCCTTCACCCTAGCATCTTCTCACCTACTTGCAATATCCAACCAAGACCACCCTAGATCAATTTATTCACAAACCAGACGTAAATACATCTGATGTATTCGGTGGTTGAAGAGTCTTCATATAAGAGGAGCATGTGTCTTTTCCCTAACTTTTTATGGTAGTGGTGTGGAGTAGGTATTAATTTTTCACCCCATTCTAGTGCATTTCTATTTCTCTTATTCTTTCTTCTACTCATTCCTCAATTTCTGTCTCTTCATGGTCAGTTAGGATAATCATTACACTTTTTTTTAATTGTCTTCATACCACCCATGTGAATTGAGCTCAAACAGTAGTCCATGAACTATGTCTATTTCTACGGGTGGCTCAACCTTCACATCTTGAGTAGGCTGCAAGACCTAGGTTTCTATCTCCCCACTAAATATCACCTCTAGGCTAGCAAGTCAAAAATAGAGACTAATGTATAAAGAATTTTCCAGAAGAAAAGAGAATTGAGTATCATAAACTATAATTTGATGTTAACACTCAAAAAAACGATAAATAGCTCAAGAATACCTCACAAGGTGTCATAGTTGCCATGGGTGTTCTCTCAATGCTCACAAGGAACCCTAAGTGCAACGAATCACATGAATGTGTATATTCTGCCTCATGAGATACCATGTAAATAAAAGAGTTTATATAGCCAAATTAACACTAATCAACTACCAGTCAACCTTTATGGAGTTACAAAGTCATATAAAGAGAAACTACACATAAATAACTCGAGTGTGTAACTCTTAGGTTATATGCTAGTATGTGAAGGGTATAAGTCAATGTTAATCATGGCATAATCATCTATCTTCAATAATTTCTTTTCTTTCTTTGTTTTTTTTTAAATAAAAAAAATTCAACAAGTTGAAGCACCTAGTGTCGCATACAAATTGTCACCCCCTACTAAAGTGGAACATAGTCCTCAATGTAAAAGGATAGGGGAAATAGAAAAACGGTGCATGGGAGAAACAAGCTAATAGCAAAAAAAAACATAGAAAAACACTACCAACTAATATAACAAAAAAATAAAAGAAAAATGAAAATAAAGAAACAAATAAAAGAAAAAGAAAAAGAAAAGCAATAAAATAAAAATGTTAGAAAACTCCCCTAGGGTCTTGTAGAAGCAAAACCTCTTCATTTGGATAGAAGGGAGTCATAAAAGGCTTGAGTCGCTGTCCGTTGACCGTGAAGCTGTTACCATTCTTTGAATCCACAATGTCTACTGTGCCGTGAGGATGAACGTTTTTAACGATATACCAGCTACCCCATTGGGACTTCACCTTCCTAGGAAACAAATGTAATATATAGTCGTAGAGAATAACTTGCTGATTCAAGAAAGGGTGTTTATCCTTGATTTTCCTTTCATGCAGCAGCTTCATTCGTTCTTTCGCTAAACGAGTAATGTCATAGGATTCCCTCATGGATTCTTCAAGCTCACATACCTGCAACTTTCTCAAACCTTTGGCATCATCTAGTGAAAAGTTAATCTATTTAATAGCCCATAATGCACGATGTTGAATCTCAACAGGTAAATGACATGCTTTACCGTAAACTAATTCGTAGGGAGATATCCCTAAATTTGTCTTGAAAGCAGTTCGCTAGGCCCATAGTGCATCAACCATCTTTTTTGACCAATCTTTTTGATTAGGACAAACCATTTTATCAAGTATGAACTTGATCACTCTGTTGGTTAGCTCGACTTGACCATTAGTTTGAGGGTGGTATGGAGTAGAGACCTTATGGGTAACTCCATATTTTCTGCATTAATTTTTCAAATGGTTCGTTACAAAAGTGTAACCCTCCATCACTAATGATTGCTTTGGGCATGCCAAAACGTGCAAATAACTCCTTGAGAAACGGGATGACAACCTTGTGGTCATTTGTCCTACAAGGTATAGCTTCCACCAATTTTGAAACATGATCCACAACAACTAGAATATAAGAATTTCCAAAAGAGTTTGGGAATGGTCCTATAAAGTCAACTCCCCAACAGTCAAAGATTTCAAGAGTCAAAATGGGAGACATAGGCATTTTGTTCTTTGATGTGATTTTCCTTAGATTCTGACAAGCCTCACAAGTTTTACAAAAATTCTCAACATCTTTGAACATAGTAGGCTAGTATAGTCCACTTTGCAAAATTTTTTAAATAGTTTTCTTGCAGCAAAGTGGTCTCCACACGCTCCACTATGACAAAAATGCATCACAAAAGTGAATTCATCATCAGGCACACATCTAAGAACCAACTGATCAGAGCAGTATTTAAACAGATATGGGTTGTCAAAATAATAATGTTGTACCTCTGTAAGGAACTTATGCTTATCCTGAGTTAACCAATATTCTGGCATTCGGTCGGTGACAAGGTAACACAATATCAGCAAACCATGGAGCATGTGACACTGTAAAAAGACGCTCATCACGAAAATCATCATTTAGGGGAGAAAGAGATAGAGACACATCAGGTAGCTGCAAACGAGAGAGATGGTCAGATACAACATTTTCTACTCCATTTTTATCTCAAATGGTGATGTCAACTTCCTGGAGAAGTAGAATCTATATGATCAACCTAGGTTTAGCATCCTTCTTTGCCAACAAATATTTCAAAGCGGAGTGATTAGTAAAAATAATGATAGGTGATCCAATAACAAAAGAACAAAATTTTTATAAAGCAAACACAACAGTTAACAATTCCTTCTCAATGGTGGTATAATTTTTATAAGTATCATTCAAAGTTCGACTTGCATAATAGATGATAGACTACTTGTTATCAACTTTTTGACCTATAACGGCGCCAAGAGCGAAGTCACTAGCAACAGTCATAATTTTAAATAGAAAGTCCCACCGAGGAGACTACATAATGGGTGCAATTTTCAAAAGCCTGTTGATATTCATCAGTCCACAAAAATTCAGTCTCATTTTGCAATAAAGTACATAGTGGTTTAGCAGTCCCACTAAAGCCCTAAATGAAATGCCTATAGAAGCCGGCATGACCAAGGAACGAACGGATATCCCTAACTATCTTAGGGATAGGTAACTGGGAAATCAGCTTTACCTTGGCCATGTCAACCTCTATACCACACTCAGAAACCAAATGACCAAGTACTAAACCACTACTTACCATAAATTGACATTTTTCCCAATTCAAAAGCAAATTCTTTTCTTCAGATCTTTTTAGAATAGCAGTCAAATTTTTCAACAAATATCAAAGGACTTGCAAACACAGAAAATTCATCCATGAAAATTTCACACATATCATCTAACATATCAGATAAAATACTCATTATGCAGCGCTAAAAAGTAGTAAGTGCATTGCATAAACCAAATGGCATTCTGTGAAAGGCAAAAGTAGTGAAGGGATAAGTGAAGGTATCTTCTCTTGATCCTTAGGTGCTACAGCAATTTGAAAATAACCTGAAAATCCATCCAAGAAATAGTAAAAGGAATTACTAGCTACTTTTTCAAGTATCTGATCTAGAAAGTTAACGAGAAGTGATCCTTTCGGCTAACCGAATTCAATTTACAATAATCAATGCACATTCTCCAACTAGTTTCTTTCCTAGATGGGGTCAACTCTCCATTAACATTTTCAATGGTAGTCAAACCATATTTTTTTGTAACTACTTGTGTTGAGCTTACCCACTTGCGGTCGAGGATTGGATAGATGATGTCGGTAGCTAACAATTTTAGCACTTCATTCTTTACCACTTCCTTCATGGTTAGATTCAGTCTCCACTGTGCATCATGAACTAGTCTAGCATCTCCTTCCAGGAAGATGTTGTGAGTACAAATTGAAGGATTGATTCCCTTGATATCTGCAATGGTCCATCCTGTCGCTCCTCGATGCTTCCTTAATACCTACAATAACTCAGTTTCTTGTTTACCACCGGGAATGTGCCCTCTGTTGGACCTAAGAAAACATACTTCAGATCTTCAGGTAATGGTTTGAGCTCAAGTGTCGCCACTTCTTCTTTTGATGACTCCATAACTTTTGGAAGATCAATAACTTCAAAATTTGGCTTATGCCAACTACTCATGTAGCTCTCATCCAACAAGTGAGGGGAACCATTTATCTCTGTGAACTGCCCCTTTGATTCGGGCAATTCTCTAATCAAGGGGGCTTTTTCATCAAATACCTTAGGTTGTTCAGAAGAATCATTTTCAAATGCACCATCAACATCAAGTACCGACAACAACTCTGAAATATCCAAATCATCTATAACATCAACTGTATATGCTTCTGGATCATCACAACCAGTCGACATCTTGTGAGAATTAAACACGTTCATCTCCAATGTCATATTTCTGAATGTGAGAGATTAAGTACTCCGTTTCAATAATTAATCAAGGCATTGGAGGTAGCAAGGAATGGTCACCAAAGAATAACAAGGGTCTGGTATATAGTGGAGACAAGCTGCTGTATGTCTAAAACAACAAAGTCCACTAGGTAGTAAAATTTGTCAACTTGAACCAATACATCCTTAATAATGCCTCATGGAACTTTTATTGATCTTTCTTCCAACTGTAGCATCATGGAAGTTTTTTTCAGATCACCTAAACCCAACTACTCATATATCAAAAATTGGAGCAAGTTCCTACTACTCCCCAAACCAAGTTTAGCTCTCCCAATACGAGATTCACCAATCATGATATAAATAGTGGGAGAACCAAGGTCTCTGAGTTTCTAAGGAGTCTGACTCAATATCAACACATTAACTTCCTCAGTCAAGAAGGCCTTCTTCTTTACATTTAATTTTATTTTCACTGTGCATAGGTCCTTCGGAAATTTTGCATTTGCAGGAGCTTGTTGTATGGCATCCAAAAGAGGAATATTGATCTTCACTTGCTTGAAGATTTCTTGAATCTCAGTATGATACTTATTCTTCTGACCAGATGTCAACCCTTGAGGATAAGGTATCATAGGTTGATACTCCTTAATAGTCTCATCCTCCTTATTACCTGACTTCCTTGAAACTGAGCTTGCTTCATCTGATTTTTCTTTTGCTTCATCCGTTTTAGTTGAAACTTTAGGTGTTGGAGCAAATTTTTGTTGATCAATGGGTACTTCAAGATGGGTGACAACTTTTTCGCTCCTCAAGGTAAAGACGACCTTTGCTGACTCAAAAGAATCCCATAAAACATTAGGCACTGGTTGCTGTTATTGTCGATATACCTGGGATTAGGCTAAGGCTGTGCTGGAAATTTCCCTTTTTCTAAAGCATTCAACTGCATTACTCATCTTATTAATAGTGCCTCGTAGCTTATTTATGGTCTAACTGTTATTCTGCATAAATTTCTGAAGAGTGTTCTTTATATGTGCCACACCATCATCAAAATATTTCTTTGATGGAATAGGAGCTAAACTAGGTTGAAATCTTGGAGGTGCATAGCTCTGAGAGATCTGTTGCGGTTGATACTATTGTTGAGGAGCTACAACTAGATGATATAGCGTCTGCGAAGGTGGTGCATAAGATTGAGGAAGTTGCTGAAATTGTAAGGAAGATGGACCAGACTGATCATTCCTCTATGATAAGTTTGGGTGATTCCTCCATCACAAATTATAAGTGTTCAAGAATGGATGATTTTGAGATTTGTTGACCCAACTTGTTGCTTGCATCTTATCAGATCTACTCTCCAACTATGCTGGTAGAAACGAACAATCCTGAATCTTATGGTTAGGGGTCTCACAAATAGAACATACCTCCATTGATTTCGCAACTTTCACTTTCTCTAATTCCATAATCTTTAGTTTCTTAGACAATGTAGCAACAAGAGCCTGTAGACTAGTTTCCTCTTTGACCTCGTATTTACCTCCACCGCCGATTGCTCTAAGAGGTTGTACTGCTATTGGTGCCCAATCATATCTTGTGTTCCATTGTTGTGCACTTTCAGTTATGTAATCAAAGAATGATAGAGCCTGATCTATTTCCTTGCTAAAGAACTCTCCATTGCACATAGTCTAGACAAATTGTTTACATTTAGGGGTAAGAGCAGTATTGAAAAAATTTACTAACCTCCAAGATTTGAATCCATGATGTGGACATGTATTCATTAGATTCTTGAATCTCTCCCAACAAGCCTAGAAGGTCTTATCACCTTTCTACATGAACTGACTGATCTGCTCTTGCAAGTACTGTGTTCCCTAAAAATGAAAAAAATTGTGTAAGAACTCACGTTGCATTTTAGCTCAACTAGTAATAGAATTAGGTCTTAGAGAGTTAAACCAGATTTTTGCCTCATCTTTCAAAGAAAAAAGAAATAAGTGAACTTTGACATACTCATTAGTTCCAGCCCTATTAATGAAAGTGGTACAGACCAATTCAAAATATGTCAAATGCTGATATGGACTCTCAAAATCCATCCCGTGAAATTGGGGTATCACAGATAACATACTATGCTCAATTGTGAAGTTTGATGCATCTTGGGGTAAAAACAATGCAATAAGCTATAAAAAGTGCATGTAGGTTGCAGAAAATCCTGAAGTGTACGTGGTGCAGCCATAACTCCCTAAAAAATTTCTTCAAAAAGATCACTCGAATCTTTCAGAATCACTCGTAAAAGTAACAAGAGAACAATCAGATTTTGTACTCTGTGTGTCACTACTACTGCTAAGTAAAATTTTAGACAATTTATTTGAAAGATCTTGGACCCAAGGCATCAAATATCAATTCAAACAATAGAAATTCACCAACATGGTAGCAAACAAGCATAATCAAATTCTTCAAGATTTTCAGTATTTATTTTTTATTTTTTATTTTTTTATTTTTTTATTTTCTTTTTTTTTACTTTAATTAAAAATAAAAAATAATTGGAAAAACACAAATTTTGAAATTAAATCTGGCACTCCCAAGCAATGGTACCAAAAACTCAAAAAGGACGATAAATGGCTCAACAGTACCTCACAAGGTGTCATAATCGCCACGGTTGTTCTCTTAGTGCCCACAAGGAACCCTAAGTGCTACAAGTCACATGAATGTGTATTTTCAGTCTCATGTGATACCATGTAAATACAAGAGTTTATAAAGCCAGATCAACACGAATGAACTACTAGTCAACCTATGTAGAGTTACAATTCCTAGATTAGCCATATAAAGAGAAACTACACATAAATAACCCACTATACAGCTTAAGTGTGTAACTCCTAGGTTATATGCAAGTATGTAAAGGATATAAGTCAGTGTCAGTCACGGCCTAATCATCCATATTAAAAAAAAAAAAAAAAATTCAAATGTATTTTCTCATCCCCCCCCCCCCCTAAAAAAAAAAAAAAAACTAAAGTGGAACATTGTCCTCAATGTGAAAGCATAGGGGAAATAAAAAAATTTGCATAGGGGAAGTAGAGAGTACCTTGGTGGAGAAGTAAGGGAAAAGAAAAACTAAAACCAAGGAAAGATGCACATGAAAATTAACTAAAAATAAAATAAGGTAAAAAAAAAATGAAGAGAAAGGAAAGAAAAACATCATAGTCTATCTGGTGAAGGCTCTGGAGGAATTTCATCTAGTGGGTGCAGGTTTATAAATTGAACCGATGAGTCTTCAAATTTGAGTCGCCATAATGAATCTGTCTTGTTACCTACACAAAAGTTAGCCTCGAATAAATCAATACATTCTAAGGTACCAGACAAAACATGTGTAGACTGCCTTCCTCGTTTTAACAAGAAAGGATATTTATTCAGTATATTTTCAAGGAAATTCACTTTTTTAAGAATCGGCCTTTAAGGCAAAGTTGTCAGAGTAGTTACCTTCGGTTCTTCAGAAGCATCAACATTAAAATTTTACCTGATTCCTTGAAATTTAAACTCTCACCGTTGTGCTCAACTTCCTTATTGGGTGTACCATTCACCTTAACACTGCAAGGATTTACTTCAGCATTGCACTCCTTGACATTACTCCAGTAGGGAGTGATGGTTCCACGACTGCCAATCTGGAACTCCCCGGCAATGGTGCCAAAAACTTGACTCACTCTAAAAATGAGCAGCTCAGAAGCTATCCCAAGTATAGGAGTTCAGTCTTGTAATAATTAGCTCAAGGGCCAGATCATCTCCTCAGGGAATGCAATTTAATTCCAAACTTAGTGTAATTCCAAAAGAAAGTAAGAAACAAAAAGTTTACTGAACACAGTTCACAATCCTATGTTTAATCAGTCAGGTAAGAAATAAATCCCACATTTGAACTTCAGATAAAAAGCCTAAAAACGATAACTTTACTACATAAATTAAGCATGCAACTCTAAAAACCTCAATCAAACACAAAACAATAAACTTAAACACAATCAAGAACTTAAACTTGACTCTTTAACAACTTAAACAATAGACTAAAACCCAAACGTTAATTAAACTAAACTTAAAATAAATAGAACCCAACAAAATTTAAATCCTAAGGAAGATTTTTTAAGAGAATAAACCGAACTTTAACAATGAAAAACAACCCAACCAAAATTAACTATAATAATGATATTAAATAAGAAGAGAAAAAATATAAAAAATAAATTGAATCTAGTAATAATAACCACCAAGAAATTTAAAAGTTCAAAACTTTAATTAAAATTCAACTAAAAATTAACAATGAGCAACTAATAATTTAAATGCAGGAAAGAAAAAAAAATTAAAGAACAAGAGAAGAAGGAGAGAGAGAGAGAGAGAGAGAGATAGAGAGAGAGAGAGAGAGAGAGAGAGAGAGAGAGAGAGAAGGTAGCAGCTGGCCGTGTTGAGGAGAGTCTGGCCATAGCAGACAGCAAGCAGCAAGAGTAGCAGTTGTAGTAGAGCCTCTCGGGTTCTCAAGTGTGGGATAAAACTAGTTGTGGTAGCAGCACAGTAGGATGGCACAGTAGCAACAGCACGCATGGCAGCAGATAACAACAAACACAGTAGGGACAGTACTCGAGTTGCAGCAGTAAGCAGGGAAGCACTCAGGTTACAGCAAAAAGAAAGAGAGAGAGAGAGCTGAGAGACTGATAGAGGGGGTGGGTAGAAAGGCTGACTGAGAAAGGGAGAAAGAGAGAGAGAGAGAGGAAGACAAAACAGAGAGAAGAGAGAGCAAGATTGAGAGGGAGAGAGGGAGACAGAGGAAGAGGCAATAGAGACTAAAAAAACTCTTAAACCCTACTTCTTCTTTTTTTTCCTTTCTAAAGTGATGCCTTAGTGCCTCCTCATGTGCCAGCTTCCGCCACATTGACTTTTTCTTTTCTTTTCTTGTTCTCAATGCACACACACACACAGCCCTTGCACAACCTCTCTTCATCACAGCCCATGTACGCACACAGGAAGCTCACTCTTCATTTGTTTAGCTCCAAAGCATGGCAGACCTTGCTTTTTGATTCAATTTCCAATAAGGCCCGCTTCATACTCATGCATGGTTCGACTTTAATTTCCAAAAAATTATCCTTTGAATATTTAGGAAAACCTTGGATGCTCACGGTCTTGTCTTTGATGCACATGACCTTAATTTAAACTCTAGCTTCTGTACACGACTCTCCACGAACACAGCTCATTCGCATGAATTTTAATTTTGACATTGACGTCAAAAAATTATCCTACAATAATAAAACAAAAATGCTCGTAAATTTTCAACAAAATTAAGATAATTATCTAAAAATTTTCAAATAAGCTCACTGATTAAAATAATGGACATAATCAGGCATTTAATTAAAATTATAATTGCCAATGCATGGATTTAAATGCCTAATTATGCATCTTTGACGCATAATCAAGCAACAAGGAATTACTTTTAGAACTCAATAAATACATGGAATACCGAAGGATTTTTACAACAACTACTACAAGCAATCAAGCAAACAAAGTCCTTAATTCTCAAAGCTTTCTTCCTCACTCACTCTTGCTAAAGTTATACTAAATTCTTGCTGATACAACCACTCAGGCCTTGCATTCTTACCAAGCTTCTTTCAATCTAAAGAAGAACCCGATGATTAATTTCTTAAGCTTCAAATTCATTCTTTATTGATAATTAAATTTGAAGTATATTAGTGCTCTAACTTGTACTATTGTAATATGGATCTAAAAATGAAGATGCACGGTGGAAATAAACACAACAAGTAATTAACACAACCAGAAAAAGAACGAGAAAATGATTTACGTGGTTCGGCAAAGCCTACATCCACAGAAGCAATGACACACAAATTTCACTATGAAATTCACAATGTACACAATACACTTCTCAAATGATCACTTTCTCTTCAACATATGCACAGAATAACATGTATAGAAGTTCCTCAGAGGTTTTCCCCCTGCTTGCCCAACCACCCAACGTTCAAAAATTTAAAATTTATAAAAATTGCTCACAGCCCAGGTTCCCTTCGTCGACGAGTACAGGGCTTCATTGATGATTTGCAAAAGACCTTTTGTCGAAGATAATAGACTTTAGTCAACGATTTCAGAAGTCTAAGATTTTCTGCTCTCGGTATTTTCTCATCGATGATTTTTAGAGCCTTCGTCAATTAACCATTGTTGTCCCCTCATCGACGAACACGAGGCATTCGTCGATGATCTCTGCTATGCTGCCCCTTCATCTTTGCATACAAAAAGCAAAGTATAAGAGCAACAAATAACAATCTCCACCTTGGCGATTATACGCCCCGTAGGATAATCTCGAAAAACAAGAGCTGCTCCATCTTAAACTTGAAAACGCTTGGTTGGATATGTCTCCCTTATATCACTTGGAGACATGGAGTAAGTCCAAGCAATGCTTGAACCTTTCAGAAGTAACTGATTTTTTCAGAATATCAAGTGCATTTTTAGACGTGTGAACTTTCTCCAACATAAGTTCACCCGAAGCAATCAATTCCCGAACCTTGTGGAACCTCACATTAATGTGCTTGATTCTAGCATGGTATATCTAATTCTTCACTAAATAAATGGCACTTTGACTATCACAATGCAGTACCACACCATCTTGTTGTAACCCCAGCTCTCTGACTAAACCTGTAAGCCATAAGACTTCCTTTGTAATTTCGACAACTGCCATATATTCCGCCTCAGTCGTGGATAATGCTACCGGAGACAGTACCATGGATCTCCAACATGCTGGTCCTCCTACAAGGGTAAACACATATTCCATTGTAGACCTTCTATCATCCATATCTCCAGCATAATCTACATCAACAAACCCCACAACTGAAGGACAAACATGTTGCTTGCCAAATATGATGTCATATCCCAATGTACCCCGCAAGTATTTGAGTATCCATTTTATAGCTTCTCAATGCCACCTTCCTGGATTAGAGAGGAACTTCCCCACCACAATCAGTGCATAAGCCAAATTTGGTCTCGTACACACCATGGCATACATTAAACTCCCCACAACACTAGCATAGGAGACCTTTGACAATCTGCAGTATACAACTTAACATGATTCACTAGAGGTGTACACACCGATCTTCCATCAGCCATGCTCTAAACCTCTCAAAAACCTTCTGCATATAACCACCCTGAGATAGCTATAATCTCCCTACAGTCCTATCTCGACGAATCTCCATCCCAAATATTTTCTTGGTTGAGCTAAGATCCTTCATGTCAAATTCCTTGTAAATAGGTCCTTTAACTGATTCACCTCAGTTAAATCCTTTGCAACTATCAACACGTCATCGACGTACAATAACACGAAAATAAGAGAACCATCCTCAAGCTCGTTCATATATATGTAACAATCATACTCACACCTTTTGTAGCCAATCTTGATCATGTAAGAATCAACCATTTATACCATTGCCTTGGAGATAGTTTCAGCCCATAAAGAAAATTCTTCAACCTGCAAACAAAATTTTCTTTTCCCGGTTCAATGAATCCCTCCGGCTGTACCATGTAGATTTGTTCCTCCAAGTCACTATGAAGAAACGCTGTCTTCACACCCATTTGTTCTAAATGAAGATCGTAATGAGCTACCAACCCCAACACAATTATGATAGAAGTATGTCAGACCACTTGAGAAAAGATCTCATCATAATCTATCCCCTTCTTCTTTGAATATCCTTTTGACCGTACCTTGAATTGCTCTCCTGCCTTTTCTAAAATTGCCTCCTTCTTCCTATATAACCATTTGCAACCTATCGGTCTCTTCCTATCTAGAAGCTCTACCAAATCCCAAGTTTGGTTCTTATGTAGTGATTCCATCTCCTCAATCATCACTCCTATCCACCTATCTTTCTCTTGGTCGTGCATTGCCTCTTGAAATGTAGTTGGATCGTTGCAACAAGTAAAGAAAGCATAAGATACTAACTCTTCAAAACCATACTTTGATGGAGGCCTGATGGTGCGTCCAGATCTCTGTAAACGAATATCGTTGACTTGCTGGTTTCCTAAGCTAGAGCTCCTTGCAACTGTAAGACCATAATCATTTTCGTTGCCCTGAGCTTCCAACTCCACCTGCACAACATGTTCATCACTACCCCAGCTTTCTGGCTCCTATTTCTTTTCATCAAACTTTTGAGTATGCTTCACCATAGCCTTCTCATCAAACACTACATCCCTAATGATCACCACCTTGTTTTCCACTGGGTCCCACAACTTGTTCCCCTTTACACTTTCTGAATATCCCAAAAAGAAGCAATGACGAGACTTCAGGTCAAGCTTAGACCTCTCCTCACTAGACACATGGATGTTGGACACTCGAATACCTTCAATTTGGAGTAGTCTACTGCATTGCTCATCCAAACCTCTTCCGCGACTTTACCCGCTAGTGATGCCTTTGGTGATCGGTTTACCAGAAAACAAAACCATACTAACTACCTCAGCCCAAAAGTTCTTCGGTAGCCCTACATTCAATCTAAGACACCGAGCCTTTTTAGAGAGAGTTCGGTTCATCCGTTCTGCCACACCATTTTGTTGAGGTGTCTAGTGAACTGTAAAATTCTCTTGATGCCCTGCTTCACACAAAACTTCATAAACTGAGAATCAGCATACTTGGTCGCATTATCTGACCTTAAGTATTTGATTCTCCTCTCTGTCAAGTTTTCCACTTTAGCCTTCCAAATCTTAAATTTGGCAAACGTACTAGATTTGTGATGCATGATGTAAACCCAAACCTTCCATGAGTAATCATCAATGAAACTCATATAACACATATGTCCACCATTTGATGCAACTCTTACTGGGCCCCAAAAATCTGAATGCACATAGTCAAGAATTCCTTTCGTCTTGTGAGTAGCTAATCTGAACTTTTCCCTGTTCTATTTCCCAAGAGCACAAAACCTGAAAATTTCCAACTGACATGATTTCAAATCTTTTAACAATTTTATCTTGTGTAGTTCTTTCATGCCACGTTCCCCCATATACCCAAGGCATATATGCCACAAGACGGTTACATCTGATTCAGCATCCACAATCGCAACTCCACCTACAATGGTAGTTCCTTGCAATGTGTAAATATTTCCATCCAATTTTTGCTCTTTTATTACAATCAGATTACCTTTCCATACAATCAAGACTCCACCTTTGGACTTGTAATTGAAGCCATTTACAATCCAAAGTGCCAAGAGATATCAAACTCTTTCTCAACTTAGGTATATGTCTTACATTACACAATGTTCTTACAGCACCATCAAACATTTTTATCTTTACATTTTCTATGCCAACGATCATGCAAGAAGCATCATTACCCATAAGAACTGATCCAAAGTTCACTAACCTGTAAGTGCTAAACCACCCCTTATTTGGAGTCATGTGATAAGAACATGCCGAGTCAAGTATCGAAGAGTATGTTAGATTATCTAACTCCGCTGAAACTGATAGAACATCACCATTAGCTAAATCTTCTTCTTGAACAACATTCACAGATTTTGAAATCCCCTCATGCTTTTTAGTATGTCCCTTCTTCAAATCTGGACACTCTAGTTTCACATGCCCCCTTTTACAGCATTTATAACACTGAATTTCCTTCTTCTTCTTGGATTGATTTTGAGATTTCTGATTAGACTCATTCTTAAACTTTCCTTTGCCTCGATTATTACTACCCTTTATCACAAGTCCTCGCAAGTTCTCTAAAGAACCAAAGAAGAAACAAATCCTCAGTTTTTTTCTTAATTTATTTTCAATGATCAATTTAGCTCTTACAATGGTGAGATATATATAGCTAGCATGGGAGACAGGGATATTAAACACTTAACAATTACCACACAAACATAGGAGACAAGGCACTTGTTACCTTTTCCAGATTAAGAGTTTCTTTTCCCCACATAAGAGTTGTCACAAGATTTTCACAGGTTTGAATCGAGGGCAAAGAATTTAATAGCATCAAAGCCTTATCATCCTCATCAAACTTCACATCAACCCTCATTAAATCACTTATATTTTGATTAAAGGCATTGATGTGTTGATCTAGACTTGATCCTTCAACCATCTTAAGCCAATATAAACACTACTTAAGAAAAAGTTTGTTATTGAGGGATTTAGACATGTACCGACTTTCTAACTTTCGCTGAATAGCCACTGGAGAATTATGCGAACCTCAATTGACACTCGTTGAGACCCAGAAAAAAATGTTGGAATGCTTGCCCAAGAAAGCTAAAATTCTGATCTTTGATAGGAAACTATGACCAAACGTTTATAAATGAAACGTGAACCAAAAGCATAAAGTAACAAACCCCGACCCAATGATTATAGCTTAATCATGAACCGAAGATATAAAATTTGAACGCCACAAGGAAGAATCCTTGATAAGTTCACAAGTTCTCTAAAGAACCAAAGAAGAAACAAATCTCACTTTTTTTCTTGATTTCTATTCAATGATCAATTTAGCTCTTACAATGGTGAGATATATATAGCTAGCATGGGGGACAAGGATATTAAACACTTAACAATTCCCACACAAACATGGGAGACAAGGATATTAAATACTTAGCAATTCCCACACAAACATGGGAGATAAGAACATTAAATATACCAACTTACTAGAAGCATTAATGACTCTCACAACTTATTAAAAACGCAATGCAAGCTAAGTTGTCTTTCAAATTACAGATTAAATGTAAAGACAAAAATCCAAAAAGTCAAATCCCATAGTTGAATAGAACACCATTAATAAGGAGATTACATCCATTAAGAAAGATTAGCTCCATCAAAAACTTGGATTAAGTTTATTAAGCCTTCATCATTTTTTGGGCCAAGCCTAGAGTGCCCCTTTTTTGAATAAGCCCAAATATCTTGAATCAGCCCATGAAGTGCTTCTTTGATCTTTTTGGATCTCGCTCTAGTGACAGGCCCAACAGGAACATGCAATGGATCCTTTGATGGTACTTGTTGATTCTCACCAATCCTCCTCCATCACCTGGTAGAGAACTTCATCGGCCAAACACAAGCATATTGTTGACGCAGCCTTTGCTTTCAAATCAACCCATGTTGCCTCATCTATTCCTTCCGGTTGAGTAACAAGCAAAGCCTTAGTCATTCATTGTTGGACAAGAATGTTCTTCACTCTCCTCTACCATAAACCAAAATTTTCAGTTCCATCAAATTTGACAAAGTCAAATCTTGCAAAAGACAATCCCGATGTCATAACAACAATCCCTCTGATACATATTTATTGTAATATGGATCAGAAAATGAAGATGCATTGTAGAAGCAAATTTTTAGCTTTACCATAATCCCAAGAGGGGGGGGGGTGAATTGGTATTTTCAAAATTGATGCCCTAGGTCAATCCCCTAACAGTAGTATTACACAACCCTAAGGTCAATCTAGCGCAGATAAATTAACTCAATTTAAATATACAGCGAAAATTAAATTGCACAACTAAATTAACCAAGCATGAACAAGAAAGCTATAAATAAAGATGACACCCAAGAATGCTATCAAGGTTCAGAAAACTGCCTAAGTCCCTGCCTTGGCTAACAAGCACAAAGACTACCACTAGAAGGCTCACTTAACGGGTGGAGCGGCACCTAAACAATTAGGTCAATTAGCATAGGGTTGACTTCAACCTTTACAAACAATCCTTACAGGGCTGGATTACTGCCCCCTCAGGTCACGCCTGGAATACAATAGTATTTTTCACAATATAGTCGGTACAGTGATTATGTTTCTCAGTAAAACAAATATGTACCAAATGTAATCTATCGCATGCACATCAGCAGTATAGGTAAATGTAAGCTCAGTGATGTGTATTTTTGTGTAAGCAATACTCAACAAGATATAAACACAAGAATGCTCAAGAGTGTTCTAATCTAGCTATATCTTTGAAATAAGTTATATCAAATCTCAATAACGAGTCAAGGTTTCAAAGATGCTAATCAAATATTCAAACTAACTCAAAATATTTTCCTTCAATAATATAAGCACAAGAGTAGTTTGAAAATAGTATAGCTTGTGAAAAATATTTTGCACAACAAAATGTAGCTCTAGGAATATTGTAATGACAATGCAAGAATCCTTAAGCTTATAAGTTTATCCCAACACAAGACTTATTCTATTCAAATTTGTGGGATAAACTTAACTAAACTCCCTTAAAATCAATATCAATAATCAACCAAAGCAATGGGAGCATTAGCAATATCTAATAAGCACTAGCACAATCAAAGAACTCTCATAATGCTAAGATATATCAAGGGAATGAAGAAATGAGAGTATTTGGGAAAAATAGGATTTTCAAATAGAGAGGATTTTTTCTAATGATTTTTGCTAATCTGTTGCTAATCCTTACAAATGAACTCATATTTACAGAAAAAGGCCAAAATATGACCGTTTAGGACGTGTAGGAAATTATTAGAATTATTTTAAAACAATTTAGCAAAGTTAACCCTGTTTAAATATTTTTAACCTCGGTAAAAAAATTTTCAACCCGAGAGCACCGGTTGACCGAACTTGAGGTTCGGTTGACCAAGTGGCTGCGTTCGATCGATCGGGAGAAATTTGAACTATAAGGATGGTCGTTCGGAATTGCATGGTTTAAGGGCAAATTTCCAATTCTGTGCGGTTCGGTCAACCGGGTCAATTTGAACTATGATGTACGGTCAACCGACAATTCCCACGTGGGGGTTCAGTCAACCAAGACATTACCCATATAAACTTGGTTGGTCAACCAAGCGGTCAATATGTTGATCTAGGGAGGTTCGGTCGACTAGGCTGAATAAACTTGGCTAGGTTCGGTCGACCGTACTGTGGTCGAACAGTTGACCACTGGCCAGTTTGGTCGACCAAGTTCAATGAGTTTGGTTGGGTTGATCGACCGAACATGCCTATTTTGCCCAATTTATTTCAAGTTGATCCCCTGATTGTGAAAGTGATAATGGGGACTTATTTGTGCATATGTGTTGGGACCTAAGGTCTTACTAAGGTCTATTGAGCTTAGAATTTATCCTATATACATGATATGCAGAGATTTGTTACATACCTTTTTCTCCTAGTCACTATTACAGACCCGAATTGAGTAATAATAATGAAAAATACAATAAAATGATCTTCAGGGTCTTCATGCGTTACTTCATGTGCCATCAATGTATATACTAATATAAACTTGCACATGAACTAGATTGCCATTAGATACTTGAGTATTTGTCATTATCAAAATGGAGTGTGACCTATGAGGTCAACATTCTCCCCTTTTTTGATGATGACAAATACACCATGCAAAAAGTGGGTATTGCCTAGAAAGGCTCCCCCTGACAATATGCATAATGCAAAAACTATTTCAATGCAGATAAGTTTTCAAGTACTACTAAGTACTGCTAGCCAATTTTTGCCCTCATCTCCATCTCCCCCTTTTGGCAATAGCAAAAAAGGCTGTAAAATAAATACTCGTAAGCATTTAGTGTATGATGCATTAATACACAAGATAAGTTTAGGAAATTTTGAAAAATTTTGGCAGCATACTGTTTGAAAATAGGACATTTTCCCAAAAATAACTGTATAAAAATGACCTATTTTGAGTTTTAATATTAACAATTTATCCACAATACGTAACCCAAATAGTTCTAGTATGATCAAGACCTAAAGCATAAACACAATCATTATTATGCAGTAGATATGAGAATTATGCATTGCAAAACGCAAATAAATTCATAAAGTCTAAACCAATGAAAGATACCAATAGTTATATCAATTGTTAGACTTGAGATTTGTTATAAAGCTCCCCTTAAGTTGATACACTCTATCAAATATCTAGGAAGCCTCTCTACTATGCATGAGACCTAGTTCACATTTAATTTGTATGAACCTATCTTTTGGAAGTGGTTTAGTGATAATATCAGTCCATTGCTCATTTTTGCACACAAACTCAAGTGCCACATCACCTTTCAGCACATGATCATGAAGGAAATGATGTCCAATATCAATGTGTTTAGTTCATGAATGTGAGATAGGATTCTTTGAAATATTGATTACACAAATATTATTACATTTAATCGGTAATGTATCGTAGTGCAACCCAAAATCCATAAGTTGTTGTTTCATATAAAGAGTTTGAGCACAACAACTTCCAACCGCAATATATTATGCTTTGGCTGTAGATAAGGCAACTGAGTTTTGTTTCTTAGAGCACCAAGAAGCCAGAGATTGTCCTATATAGTGACAAGTGTCACTAGTACTCTTCCTATCAACCTTACTATTGGCAAAGTTAACTAAAATTCTCAAAGGTCGTATGCTTAGTGTAGACACCCTATTTTTGCCCTAACCAAATAGAACAAGGGGTTCCTTTTTATTATTTTATTATTATTATTTTTATTATTATTATTTTTATTATTGTTATTATTACTTTCTTATAATTATTTTTATTATTTATTATTATTATTATTATTATTAATTTATTATAATTATTCTAGATTATTATTATTATTATTTTTTTTTTTTTTACCTTATTATTATTATTTTATTATTATTATTATTATTATTATTATTATTATTATTATTATTATTATTATTAGCATTAGTATCTTATTTTGGCTATTATTATTTTTATTATTTTTAGTAATGTTATCATTATTATTATTATTATTATTATTATTATTATTATTATTATTATTTATTACTTTTAATATTAGTATTATTACTTTATTAATATTATTATTATTTTACAAATAGGTTCTTTATTTTTATTTTTACTATAATTATTTATTATTATTTACTATTAGTAGTAGTATTATTATTATTATTATTACCTTATTGATACTAATATTATTATGATTATTATTATTATTATTATTATTTCCTTTTTCATCATTACCATAAGAATAAAAGCATAAAAAAAAAGAGAAAAAAGAAAAATAAAATCAAAAAAAGGAAGTTTTTGTATTAGGGTTTTCAAAATTTTTTTTTTTTATAAAAGGTGAGGGGCACAGAGCCAAGCAAGAGGCAGCGCAAAACAGCCGAGGGGCAGCGCACAGACGGCCAAAGAAATAAAAAAAAAAATTTTCTTTTCATCTTCTTCTCTCCCTCACGGCACTCACACAGCCACGGCTGGGCACCATCTTCTTCTCTTTCTTCTTCTTCTTCTTTCTTCACTCAATCCCACAGCCATCCTCTTAAGTCCTCTACTACTCTCCTGTCGTCGCCGTCTAGCAGTCCTCCAAGTCCTCTGCAACTCCGGCCGACCACCATAGCCGAGAGCTCCTTCGGCAACACTCCACCATCCTTCTGCAGTGCAACAGCCCCCCTCCTCACTGTCATCACCACTTCTGCAACCACCCTTGCGCCAGCACGGACAGATCACGGCCATCCCTCACGCAGCAGCCGCTCCATCCTCCACAGCCAGACCCGAGCCCTCTTCCCCAGCCTCCTCTGCCCTTGTCATCGCCGGCACGCCTGACAGCTCTGCAGATTCCGGCGCCCCGGGGGGCTGCATCACCACCACGACCTCCCTTTCTCTGCATCTCACTTCCAGCAACCTCCAGCTCTCGAGCCACCACTGCTCCGCTGCCTTGCCGTGAGCGCTCCAACAACAGCAGACTACGGCAGCACCCAGGTAAGTTTCTACATGCCTACACTTACCACACACAATACACACATATATCTATATATTTATTTTATTAGTGTTGATATATATATACGTACATATTGGTTTTGTTTGGGGTTTTTAATACTTAAAGTTTAAACTATTTTTTTATATGTGTATCTGTGTGTATATAATCCTTATGGCACTCACTCACACCCATACACTGTGCACGCACAGCACACACACACACGTACTGATTTTTTTTATTTTAGGGACATTTATATCTTTGTCGTATTTATTATGTATATTAAATAATTAATATTATTATTGTAGGATTTTAGTGTTGTAATATTAGTATTTAATATCTATGTTTAGGTTTTTGTCATATTTATTATAAATACTAATTGGTTTATTTTGTTTTTGTAGGATTTCTTTTTGTTTGATCGGGTCTCAAGTGTCAATATTTGAATTTCCTTGTCATCTTTTTTTTAAATATGTAATATTATGGTTTACTATCTAATATTGTATTATTAGCATGTATATATTTTTTCTTATGATATGCTTTTATTATTACATTTTTTTTGTATTATCATGTAATATTAAGGCTCATTGTTTCATATTGTTTTATTATCATATATACATGTTCATATCTATTATGGTTTGTCATTGTACATATTTATATAATATTATGATTTATTATTTTGTTTTGTATATACTATGGTTCATTATCATGTAGTAGTATCGTTAGGGTTTTGACTATTCAATGTTTGTATTTAATAGGATTTTAAGTATTTCACATTATTACGGTTTAGGTATTTTTTTTAGAGTTTGGATTATGTCATGTTCATATTTATTAGGGTTTTGATCACTTCATAGTATCTTTGTGTACTTTTGGGGTTGAAATTGCTTCCATATAAATTATGTACTTAGGGTTTTTAGTCATTATTGTACTCACTTTATATTTAATATTTGTATAGTTAAGGTTGTGTGTTAATTTTGGTAGTCATATTGAATAGGTACGCATTAATTTTAGAGATAACTCGTTTCCATAAATTCAATCATTTTCTTGCCCTTTTCATTAGTTTACATATTTTAATCCTAAGCTCGATTGGTTTCCTTAATTAAGTGTTTACATATGTGTGTTTTGTGCATATCTTATTGCTATTATTGTCATTTATTATTACTATTATTATTATTATTATTATGTGCTGAATCATTATGGTATCATTACTATTATATTATTGATGTGTTATTATTGTTAATATAAGATTACCATCAGGGCAGTGTTATTGTGATTATGTGTTGTTAGTGCGTGTTATATAATTATTATAGTATTATTATTTATGTAGTAGTGTTGTGATATTATTATGTGCACGCTATTATAGTATCCGGTTGTATTATTAATGTAATATTATTAGTATAGGGTTGTTATTATAGTAGTATGTCTCTATTATTGTTACCATTGTTATCATTTCCTATTAATATCCATAGTAGATATTCTTAGTATTTTTGTTTCTATGGTATATTTATATTTTGTATTATGTATTATTGTATTTATTATTTTATAATATTATATTATTTTCATGTGTGTATATCCCTATGATTTTATTGCGGGGGTATGAGCCTTCGGGCATCACGTACTTTAAGCTCTGAGGGAATATGTGTATATATATTATATTATTATTTATTTATTTATATTTATAAATTCATAAAAAGGAGTAATTTAAAGACTTATTAGATTAACTTAGGGATAATTTCAAATTAATTAGGTACCGTTCGTAAGAACGGGCGCGTAGGGGGTGCTTGTACCTTCCCCTCGTGTAACCGAACTCCCGAGCCTAACTCTGGTAACATAGACCCATTCTACCCCTAACGGGGTAGTAATCATGTGTTCTAACCACACTAAAAGGTTAGTGGTGACTCCGACATTCAAATTTTAATTGAAAATTTAAAATTCATTTTTAATTTCGCTGCCTCGGGCACACGCGCTCCCGGGACGTCGCAACACTTAGGATATCATAATTTTAACTCTATGGTTCCAATTAGATACCTAAGGATTCGTTTAACTGCTAGTAGATGAGATTCCTTAAGAGTGGTCTGAAACCTAGCACACATGCACATACTAAACATAATATCAGACCTACTAGATATAAGATATAGAAGACTCCTAATAATGTCACCATATAATTTCACATCAACAGGGATTCCTTGCTCATATTTATCAAGTTTGATGGAAGAACTCATAGGAGTACCAAGAATTTTACTATCTTCTATATTAAATTTCTTTAGCAAGTCCCTGACATATTTAGATTGGCATATGAAAGTTCCATATTTAGCTTGCTTGATTTGCAGCCCTAAAAAGAAACCAAGTTCACTCATCATGCTCATTTCAAATTCACTTTGCATTCATTGGGAAAACTCATTACACAATTCATCATTAGTAGCTCCAAAAATGATATCATCAACATAAATTTGTACGATAAGCATATCATCATTTTTGGATTTGATGAAAAGTGTAGTGTCAATCTTGCCACGGGAAAACTCATTTTTTAGTAGAAAACCACTAAGCCTCTCATACCAAACTCTAGGAATTTGTTTCAATCCATACAAGGCTTTAGACAACCGGTATAAATGATATGGATATTTATGATTTTCAAAACTGGGTGGTTGTTCTACATACACTTCGTCATTAATATAGCCATTAAGAAAAGCTCTTTTAATATCCATTTGAAACAATTTAAAGTTTTAAAAAGTGGTATAAGCAAGTAGCATACGAATGGCTTCCATCCTAGCAACAGGAGCGTATGTTTCATCAAAATCTATCCCCTCCTTCTGATTATAATCTTGAGCAACTAGTCTAGCCTTATTTCTAGTTACTACCCCATTCTCATCTTTCTTATTTCTAATACCCATTTAGTTCCAATAACTATATGATCATTAGGCCTAGGAACTAGGGTCCACACTTTGCTTCTTTCAAATTGATTAAGTTGTTCTTGCATAGACATCACCCAAGACTCATTCTCTATTGCTTCTTTAATATTTCTAGGTTCTTCTTGGGACAAGAAAATAGAATGATTCACTAGGTTTTGCAAGGAGATTCTTGTGGCTACACCACGAGAAGGTTCACCTATGATTTGAGCTATAGGATGGTTTCTAATGAATTTCTAACCCCTAGGCAACTCCTGAATTTCATTAGCATTGTTATTATCTTGAGAGGATTTATCATTAATTTCTGAATTTTCACTTGCATTGTTTTCAATAGATAACTTTTCTAAGCATCTTCTAATGTCAATGTCATCTTCATCATTTTTCTTAGAAAATGGATTTGATTGATCAAATACAACATGAATAGATTCAATAACAGTTAAAGTTCTTTTATTGAAAACTCTATATGCTTTACTATTAAGAGAGTAACCTATGAAAATGCCTTCATCAGATTTAGAGTCAAATTTTCCTAGATGCTCATTATCCCTAAGCACATAGCATTTACAATCAAAAACATGAAAATAGGAAATATTAGGACTATGGTTGTTCCACATTACATAAAGGGTTTTATTTAGTGAATGTCTAATCTACACCCTATTCATGACATAACATGCATTATTTATGACCACAACCCAAAAATATTTAGGTAGCTTATACTCATTCAACATGGTCCTACCCATTTCTTGTAAAGACCTATTATTATCGCTCCATTTTGTTGAGGGGTCCTAGGTGCAGAGAAGTTGTGTGATATCCTCTAGGTCACAATAATCTTCTATGCCTTCATTTTTAAATTCAGTGCCCCTATCACTTCTTATGTGATTTATCTTATAGCCTTTTTCATTTTGAATTCTCCTACAAAGCTTAATAAACTGTTCACATGATTCATTTTTATGTGAGAGAAATAGCACCCATGTGAACCTAGAATAGTCATCAACAATGACAAAAGCATATGATTTTCCACCAAGACTTTGCACAGAATTAGGACCAAAAAAATCCAAGTGAAGCATTTCAAGTGGTCTAGTGGTAGATATAAATTTCTTTTTCTTAAAGCTAGATCATGTTTGCTTACCCATTTGACATGCATCACAAATTTTATCTTTCATAAATGGTATTTTAGGCAAGCCTTTCACTAAATCTTTTCTTACTAGTTTTGAGAACAAGTCCATGCTAGCATGTCCTAAGAACCTATGCCATAACCAACTAGCTTCATTAATTGCAAAAAAAACAAGTTACTTGTTGTAAAGCTAAATTATCAAAAGTAGTAGTATATACATTTTCATGGCGGTCTACAGTAAAAAGAATTTTATGATCTGATTTGCTTTCAACCATGCATTTATCATTTTCAAATGAAACTTTATATCCTTTATCACACAATTGACTAATGCTCAACAAATTATGCTTCAAGCCATCAACTAATAGAACATTATCAATAACCAGAGAAGGATCCTTACCAACCTTACCTGCGCCGATGATGCGTCCCTTTGCATTGTCACCAGACGTCATGTACACTCCATACTTAGGAGTGATTGAAGCGAATTTTGCCTTGCCACTGGTCATGTTCCATGAGCACCCGCTATCCAAGTACCACCTATCCTTGGAAGAGGACGATCTCAAACATACCAGCAAGATAGACTAAGTAACTGACACTGGCCCCAAATTCTGTTGGGTCCACACGAATTAGTGACTAAATCACCCTTAACTACCCACACCTTTCTTATTTTTACACGTCTATTTCTAAGTGGGCAATCAAATTGAATGTGACCAATTTTCTTACATTTAAAACATTTCATTCTACACTTAGGATCTTTAGGTGGGATTTGAGATTTGATTCACAAGTGAAATGTCCCAAGTAAAGATTACCCTTTTTTACTAAGAGAATTTCTTTGGGCTCCAAGTAGTTTTATAAAATTGTGTTGGTCCTCGGTGAATTTAAAAATAATTTTAGAGCTATCCTCCAATTTTCTTTCAAGCTCATCAATTTTCAAATCCATTTCTTTAAGAATCGAAGCATGAGAATTTTTTGCCATTTCAAATAATTGTGACCAATTTTCATATTTTTTTTTTTTCAAAACATCATTTTCCTTGGTCATTTTATTCAACAGTTTTGACACACAAATATATTCAAATTGCAATTCTCTAAAAGTAGGCATTCTATCAAATTCACAAGCATCAGAAGAATAATATGAAGATAAAGAGCAAGAAGATGATACGTCATCATCATGTGCCATCAAGCACATATTAGCAACCTCTGAGTCACTACGGTCTGAGTCTAAGTCACTATTACTTAGTTTATCCCATGAAATGCCTACTTTCATGGCTTTCTTCTTTTTCCTAGCATCCTTTTTCAGTAGTGGGCAATCCGGTTTTATGTGCCCAGCCTTGTTGTAATTGTAGCACGTGGGAGCATTTGATTTTTCTTTTTTTTTTTATTAAACTCTCCCTTCTTAGATGCAGACTCCCTATACCTTTTGTATGGCTTTCTATTTTTTCTAAAGAATTTTCTGAATTTTCTAGTTAGCATGGCTGTATCATCCTCAGAATTAGGTTCGTTGCATTCACTAGATGCATTAATGGAAGTTTTCAATGTAGTCATCTTCTTCACCCTATTATATTCATTAAGTCTCTCATTTATAGCTAGTTCATAGGTGATCAGTGAACCTATCAATTCATCTAATGTCATGGCCTTAAGGTCTCTACCCTTATAAATAGTCGTAGCCTTAGCTTCCTAAATAGGAGGCAAGCCTCTAAGGATCTTCCTAATCATCTCATATGTAGGATAGGTCATTGACCGGTGCAAACTGCAAGTGCACAGTATCGTAGTTTTATAATATAATGATGTGTAGAGTATCGTCCTCGGGGATTGATGTCTTAATTTTACCAAGTACCGAAATTTTACTAACCTTGATTTTATTTAGAAAAATTAATAATTTTAGACTGCAAAATTTAAATAAAGCTACTTTAAATAAACTATTCAGGAGAATTTAAAACTGGATACCGCGTGTCAAATTGATGATGGTGAAAACTTCTAGGAAACCGATTTCACCTAGTTTCTTACAATGCTTTACTCATTTAGCTAATTCAACTTCGTTTTCTCTGTTTGTTAGCAAATCCCCAATTTTTCCAAAAGTCTCTTTCGATAGTCAATCAGAACCTATTCTTGTTTATTATTTAACATAAGAGTATGCAAATTAATAAAGCAAGAACGCAGTAAGACCCTCGATTTTTAATGTTACGTAGGTTCATACATGTCTTTCGATCTCTATATTTACCTATGCTGAATTATCCAAGATCTATCATATAATCCCCCCTTTCGGTAGCAAATCAAAAGACTAAAATCATTTAATTAATGGCCAGTTAATTAAAAGCATTAGGCACAGAATAACTCAAACAAACATTAATGAAAACTACTTCAGATTAGCATCAAAGAGCAAGCATAGTTCGAAACTGGCTACATCGTTTTCCTAGAATTCAAAAATTTAGTTCATTTTGAAAATTAAATCCAACATAACAGATTTCACCATATTTTCTTCAATTTGGAGCGTACGGGAAAGATCAACACTCGCCGCACCGCCATCGGGCGTCACGAACACCCCGAACACCGCCGTTGTTCGCCGCCTTCTGATTCTGAAAAGATAGTATTTTTGCGTGCTTCCAACTCTCCTTTGCTGGCTATGTGTGTATCTTTGCAGTACCCCCAAAAGAAAACCACAAGAAAGCTCCCAAAAAATAATTTTTCCAAGAAACTCTCTGTGGTTTGGCCTCCCTTGTGTGTCTAACCAAGAAAAATCAATCCCTTTTTCTTTCTCCTATGGTGCGGCCTTTTTCTATTTAGCCCAGCACACACTGCCCCCCCTCTTCTCTTCTTGCGCACCGCCCTCTCCCAAGGAAACCCTCCTTTTTTTACTTTTCCATTCCTTTCCTTTTGTCCTTTCTTTCTTTGCTTTTCTTTCCTTTCTTTTTTTCTTTCCATTCTATGTACCTAGCACCTCACCCTTCTAAGATGACCCAGTTGCATGGCAGGGTCACATCTCATTTTTTTCTATTTTTTTATTTTCTTTTCATTTTCTTTTTTTCAAAGGTACACGAACTGCCCTCCTCTTTCAAGCCCACTTTCTACCCTCTTACAGCTAACAAATCTTAAATTTTAAAACACAAAAGATGTAGTAGAGCTCCTTTTCAGTTTTTCCTAGAATTTTGAATCGTCTCAATCGGAGCTCGGATGAGAAAGTTACGCCAAGATTACGAAGAATTGTCGAAATAATCCATAAAACGGTGTATGCTAACTTCACGTCTGATTTCAATCTTGATGCATCCATTATTTTGAAAAATACAAAACATGAAAATTGTAGAAAAGTTTCTTATCTTTCTATGGCATCCTGAATAGTCTGAATTAGAGGTTGGATGAGAGAGTTACGCATAGATTAAAAAGTGTCATCGGTTTTTGGCTTCCGATAGTTGCCCTACAAGAAAAAATACCAAAATTTCATAAATTACTTAATAAAACTCAAATATTATAAATAGAACATAATATTAAAATATTGAGAGTAATTAAGCATTTAAATACAAAATAGGATTCCCAATGCATGAATTAAAGCACCTAATTACGCAATTTAAGCGCGTAATCAGTTATACCTAATGCATTATGTGAGTTTATAATGTGTGTAAATCTAATGTGCATACTTTGAATGGACTCACCAACATTCATCCTGAAAGCCTCATAGTCACTAGTCACCATATCTATCCTACTATCTTTTACATCCCTAGTGCCTTCATATGTGACCTCTAATTTATCCTAGATTTCTTTTGTAGTAGCACATGCCATTACTCTATTAAACTCATTCACATCAAGACCACAATACAAATTATTCATAGCAGTGACATTCAAACTAACAACTTTCATATCATCATCATTATATTATTCCTCATTTTTAGGAACTCTAATCTCACCCTCTGCTTTCATAGGAAAATATTTTTCCTTAGAAATAATCCTCCACACCTTCCAATCTACATTTTGAAGGTAGATACACATCCTCTGTTTCCAGAAGGTGTAATTAATACCACTGAAAACAGGAGGTTGTGTGGAAGACGGTTCTTCAGGGAAAGGGATCACAGTGCTATGAGTCATCCTAGATATTTTGCAAAATAACTTTTAAGTCTATGCTATGTGACTCTAATGCCAATTGTTAGCTTTACCATAATCCCAAAAGGGGGGGTGAATTGGTATTTTAAAAATTGATACCCTAGGCCAATCCCTTAACAGCAATATTACACAATCCTAAGGTTAATCTAGTATAGATAAATTAACTCAATTTAAATACACAGCGGAAATTAAATTGCACAACTAAATTAACCAAGCATGAACAAGAAATCTGTAAATAAAGATGACACCCAGAATTGTTATCAAGGTTCAGCAAACTACCTACGTCCCCGCCTTGGCTAACAAGTACGAGAATTACCACTATAAGTCTCACTAAATGGGTGGAGCGGCACTTAAACAACCAGGTCAATTAGCACATGGCTGACCTTAACCTTTATAAACAATCCTTACCAGGCTGGATTACTGCCCCTTAGGCTATGCCTAGAATACAATAGTATTTTTCACAATATAACAAGTACAGTGATTATGCTTATCAATAAAGCAGATATGTACCAAATGTACTCTATCGCATGCACATCAGTAGTATAGGTAAATGTAAGCTCAGTGATGTTTGTTTTTGTGCAAGCAACACTTAGCAAGATATGATCACAAGAATGTTCAAGAGTGTTCTAATCAAGCCATGTCTTTGAAACAAGTTATATCAAATCTTCATAACGAATCAAGGTTTCAAAGATGCTAATCAAATATTCAAACTAGTACAAAATATTTTCCTTCAATGAAATAAGCACAAGAGTAGTTTGAATATATTATAGCTTGTGAAAAATATTTTGCACAACAAAATGTAGCTCTAGGAATATTACAATGAGAATGCAAGAATCCTTAAGCTTATGAGTTTATCCCAACACAAGACTTATTCTATTCAAATCTGTGGGATAAACTTAACTAAACTTCCTTAAAATCAATATCAATAATCAACCAAAGCAATGGGAGTATTAGCAATATCTAATAAGCACTAGCACAATCAAAGGAACTCTCACAATGCTAAGATGTATCAAAAGAAAGAAGAAATAAGAGTATTTGGGAAAAATAGAATTTTGAAATAGAGAGAACTTTTGCTAATGATTTTTTCTAATCTTTTGCTAATCCTCACAAATGAACTCATATTTATAGACAAAGGCCAAAATATAATCATTTAGGACGTGTAGGGAGTTATTAGAATTTTTTTAAAATAATTTAGTAAAGTTAACCGTGTTTAAATATTTTTAACCTCGATAAAAAAATTTTCAACCCAAGAGCACCGATCGACCAAACTTGAAGTTCGGTTGACCAAGTGGCTGCGTTCGGTCGACCGGGAGAAATTTGAACCGAAAGGATCGTCGACAAGTTCGGTTGACCAAGTGGCTGCATTCAGTCGACCGGGAGAAATTTGAACTGAAAGGATGGTCGATCGAAATTGCATGGTTCAAGGGCAATTTTCCAATTTCACGCGGTTCGGTCGATCAGATCAATTTAAACTACAATGTACGGTCGACCGGGCAGTTGGCAATTCCCATGTGGGGGTTTGATCGACCAGGACGCTGCCTATATAAACTTGGTCGGTCGACCAAGCGGTCAATATGTTAATCGAGGGAGGTTCGCTTAACCAGGCTGAATAAACTTGGCTAGGTTCGGTAGGCCGTACTGTGGTCAAACAATTGACCATTGGCTAGTTTGGTCAACCAAGCTGAATTGGTTGGGTCAGTCGACCGAACATGCTTATTTTGTCCAATTTATTTCAAGTTAATCCCCTGATTGTGCAAGTGATAATGGGGACTTATTGGTGCATATGTGTTGGGACCTAAGGTCTCACTAAGGTCTATTGAGCTTAGAATTTATCCTATATGCATGATATACAAAGATTTATTACAAATCTTTTTCTCCTAGTTACTAATACAGACCCGAATTGAATAATAATAATGAAATACAATAAAATCATCTTCAGGGTCTTCATGCGTTACTTCATGTGTCATCAGTGTATCTGCTAATATAAACCAGCACATGAACTAGATAGCCATCAGATACTTCAGTATTTGTCATTATCAAAGCCGGGTGTGACCTATGAGGTCAACATAAAGACAACAAGTAATTAACACAACCAGAAAAAGAACAACAACACGATTTACGTGGTTCGACAAAGCCTACATCCACGGAAGCAATGATACACAAATTTCACTAAGAAATTCACAATGTACACAATACACTTCTCAAATGATCACTTTCTCTTCAATATATGCCTGGAATAACATATATAGAAGTTCATGGAGGTTTCCCCCCATTTTCCCAACCACCAAACGTTCAAAAATTCAAATTTCAGAAAAATTTCTCATAGCCCAGATGCGTTTCGTCAATGAGTACAGGGCTTCGTCGATGAATCGTTGACGATAACAGACTTTCGTTGATGAATCCAGAAGTCTGAGATTCCTACTCTCGATATTTTCTAATCAAAGAATTTTAAAGCCTTTGTGGACGAACCATTATTGTCCCCTAGTCGACGAACACAGGGCATTCATTGACGATCTCTGCTATGCTACCCCTTCATGTTTTTCCCTCTTCCTTTTTGCTTACAAAACCCGCAGTATAAGAGCCACAAATAATATGTACTAACAAGCTCTATTGTGAGAGTGTCTTTGTACGCAGTAATTAGTTTTTGTTTCTTATTGTTTTTAACTGTTCAGGTTGTTGAATCGTTGTACCGAGCGTGGGGTATCGCTTGGAGAGGAAGGCTCTATTCTATTGAAGGAGTGTTGTAAAGGTTTGCTCCACCCGTAAAGGAGTGCTATAGTGGAATCCTTAGGTGTGTTGCCTAAGGCAAGGATGTAGGTGGGTATAGTTGAACCTCGTAAAAACTCGGTGTCATTCTCTTCGCCACTCTCTTTAAATTTCAGCACTTATAAATTGCATGGTTGTGTACTTAATTTATTGAATATTTATTTACCTTTGGGAATTTCGGAAACCATAAGGGAATATATTGATTGATCAATATATTGTGGAAACCATAGAGAAGTACGTTGATTAATTAATACCAAAGCTCATTAATATATTGGTTGGTTACATACTTAAATTTAAGATACTCAATTGATGCCAATATTTGAACTTTGGAAGTTTGGTTGGATTTTCTATTTTATTTCATATTGCAATATCAAGCTTACTTCATTGATTGGTTTGAGTGTTGGTTGTTACAAATCAATTGTACTTGTGAATTTGATTGTTGAGATTACAAATTAACTCAAATTGAAAAAGGAGTTAATACTTAACTAAAAAAACTTGTATAACGAGAATTTAAAAAGAAAATTTTAAAAACCCAATTCACCCCCCCCCCCTCTTAGGAGTACACCTTAGCTTTTCAATTGGTATCAAAGTGGGGTTATAGAAAATCTTAATTTAGAAGCTATATAAAGATCTATGGCACATATGGGCGTATCTCCCTTTACCGAGGGTCAATCCTCAACTAAACCTCCTATCTATTTTGGGATTAACTACACTTTTTGGAAACAAAGAATGAGAATCTATCTACAAACTATGGATTGGAAAGCATGGAAAGTTGTCACACATGGTGACCTTAGCCCAACTAAAATTGTATATGGTAAAGAAATACCTTAAGAAGAAAAGGAGATGACTAGCAATGATCATAACATGTTGCAAGTAAACTCAAGTGCTATAAATGCATTATATTGTGCCCTTGATATAAATGAATTCAATATGGTCATGGCATACGAAATAGCCAATGAAATATGGGATAAATTAGAAGTAACCTATGAAGGAACGGTTGACGTGAGAGACAATAGAATTGACATGCTCACTAGTGAATATGAAGCCTTTAGGAAGAACCTAGATGAATCTATCACTAGTATGTACACTAGATTCATGCATATAATAAAAATCCCTCAATGCCTTAGGGAAAAACTACTCTACATATGATATGATCTGAAAAATCCTTAGAGGATTTCCACCAATATGGGAGCCTAAAGCCACAGCAATTATGAAAGGAAGAAATCTCAAAAATACCTCCCTAGATGAATTAATTGGATCGCTTCTCACCTATGAGATGGCTATGAATGAAAGGAATTATAAAAATAATAAACAAAAGAAATCAATAGTCTTTAAAGCTGCAAAAGAAAGCTCTAGTGAAGAAGAAGATGATAATGAACTAGAAGATGATGAAATAGTATTGCTCACTAGAAGACTCAGAAAATTCTTCAAGAAAAATAAGAAATTTGCTAAAAAGTTTAGAGGTGCAAAAACTGAAAAAGGAGAAACAAGTAAAAAGCTTTAATAATGAACTTCCTACTTATTACAATTGCAAGAAGGTTGGACATATTAAACCTGATTATCCACAACTTAAGAAAGACAAAAAGAAAAATAAGAAGGCTATGAAAGCTCAAGTGAATCGGAGAATGAATCAAGTGAACAAGAAGTAGCAAACATCTGCTTCATGGCAAAAAATGCTGAGGAAAATTATTATTCTAGCTCATTAGAAGAATCAAGTGATGAATCATGTAATGACTCATGTGAAAGTATGTCATCATATAAATAAATTCAAGCTGAGTTGTTTGCATTACATAATAGGTTTATAAAAGTAACAAAAAGAAACATAGCTTTCAAAGAACAAAATGAAACACTCAAAAATCAACTATATACTTCAAAGTCAATTGAAAAAGAAAATGAGTCACACATTGATAAACTCATGAAGAAGATAAACAAGATGTCTCAAGAATTGGCAAAATGTCAAGTAAATGGTGAAAGCAAGAAAGAGTTAGAAATAAAAGACCTTAAAAGTAAAGTTGAGGATAAGGATAAAATCATTTACAATTTTACAAAAGGGTGAACTTTGAAAAGTTAATTGGAACCCAAAGAAAGTCATTAGACAAAAAAGGAATTGGATATAATGGAATTGAGAGCAAAAAGAAAAAGAATCTATACATGGGATACTTTGTAAAGGAATCAAAGTATTATGCAAGCACATCTTTGCAAAATATCTATGAACACACTACGTGCTTCTTATGTAAGAAAAGAGGACATGGAAAATTTGAATGCCCATTTAAAAGAAAAAATGTTAAAGTCAAGAAATTATGGAAAGTCAAAGAAAAAAAATCTGAAATAGAAAGATGTAAGAAGGTTTGGGTACCTAAAAATAATACATTGATCCCTCCTTGTAGGTTTGCTTTAGGACAACCCCATCAAAAGATAAATGGTACTTGGACAATGGGTGTTCAAGGCACATGACCGGAGATAAATTCAGATTTACCACACTAATGAAAAAAGATGGGGGATACGTCACATTCGACAATAACGCTAAAGGTAAAATCATTGGAATTGGAAAAAATAGGTAAAGAACCTTCTTTGACCATTGATGATGTTTTTTTGGTAGATGGATTGAAACATAACCTTTTAAGTATAAGCCAATTAAGTGATAAAGGATTTGACATTATTTTCAAACAAGACAAATGCATTGTTGAAAATATAGAAAACCATAATGTTCTATTCACCGCTAAAAGAATTGATAGCGTATATTGCATAAATTTTGAAGATCTAAAATCTCAAGATATCACATGCTTAGCAGCCATGAATGAAGCAAGTTGGCTATGGGATAGAAGACTAGGACACGCTAGTATGGACTTACTATCAAAATTAGTTAAAAACAACTTAGTTAGAGGACTTCCTAGCACTAAGTTTGTAAAGGATAAAATTTGTGTTGCTTGTCAATTAGGAAAGCAAACAAAGTCTAGCTTCAAGAAGAAGAAACATATTTCCACTAGCAGGCTCTTAAATCTTATTCACTTAGATTTATTTGGCCCTACTAGAACACTAAGTCTAGGAGGAAAGCTATATGCTTTCATTATCGTTGATGACTATTCTAGGTTTACTTGGGTACTCTTCTAAGCTTCAAAAGATGAAGCTTGCAATATATTGATAAACTTGTGTAAAAGACTTCAAAATGAAAAAGGATTTGGTGTTTTAAATATTAGGAGTGATCACGGAAGAAAATTCAATAATAAATATGTTGATAAATTTTGCAATGAACATGGAATAAAACATAATTTTTCAGCACTTAGAACTCCACAACAAAATGGAGTTGTTGAAAGAAAGAATAGATCCCTTCAAGAAATGGCTATGACCATGTTAAATGAACACAAATTCCCTAAGTACTTTTGGGTCGAAGCCATTAATACCGCATGTTATGTCATGAATAGAGTTTCCATAAGATCAACCTTAAATAAAACCCCCTATGAACTATGGAAAGGAAGAAGGCCTATTGTAGCTTACTTTCATGTATCTGGATGCTAGTGCTTTGTACTAAATGATAAAGATAACTTAGGGAAATTTGATGCAAAATCAGATGAAGGAATCTTTTTAGAGTATGCGTTGAATAGCAAAGCTTTTAGAATCTATGATAAAAGGACACTCACTATTATAGAGTCAATTCCTATAACCTTTGATGAAGTAAATCCATTTACACAAACAATTGATATTGAAGAAGTTAAATCTGATGCTACACAAAAACTAGAATTTTTAGAAATCATAGAAGTAAAAGAAAAGAAAAATGAATAAATTCAAAATAATGATTCTATTGAAAAATCTGAATTACCTAAAGAATGGAAATTCGTAAGAAATCATCTAGTAGATCAAATCATAGGAGAACCATCATGAGGAGTATCAACTAGATCTTCATTGAAAAACCTATGTAATCATTACGCTTTTCTATCCCAAGAAGAACCTAAGATCATTGAAGAAGCATTAAGTGATGATTGATGGATAATAGCAATGTAAGAAGAATTAAATCACTTTGAAAGAAATAGAGCAAGGAAATTGGTTCCTAGACCCGATGATCATTCAATAATTGGAACTAGATGGGTATTTAGGAATAAAAAGGATGAAAATGGTATTGTAGTAACAAATAAGGCAAGACTCATAGCTCAATGATATAATTATTGGAATTAGGGTAATCTCAAGAGGGGCAATGAATTGGGTATTAAAAATTTTGTCCTAGGTTCAATGTCCAGTAGCAATATAACACAACCTAGGGTCTGTCTATGCAATCCAAATGATGCGAACCCCAATCAACACACGTTGAGACCCAGAACACAATGTTGGAATGCTTGCCCAATAAATCTAAAATTCAGATTTTGATAGGAAACTCTGACCTAAAAAACCCCGACCCAATGATTATAACTTAATCATGAACCAAACGTATAAAGTAACAAAACTTGACCTAGTGATTATGATTGTATCACGAACGAAAGGCATAAAACCTTGACCCAATGATTATAATTAAATCATGAACCAAAGGTATAAAATTTGAATGCCAAAAGGAAGGATTCCTTGATAAGTTCACAAGTTCTCAAAAGAACCAAGAAGAAACAAAGCCTCACATTTTTATTCCATTATCTTGTCCTCTTACAATGGTTAGATATATAAAGCTAGTATGGGAGACAAGGACATTAAATACTTAGCGATTCCCACACAAGCATGGGAGACACACATAATAGATACATCAAGTTACTAGACACATTAATGACTCTCACAACTTACTAAAAACCCATGCAAGTTATGTTGTCTTACAAAATACAAATTAAATGTAAAGAAAAAAAGCCAAAAAGTCAAATCCCACAATTGAATAGCACACCATTAATAAGGAGACTACAACCATTAAGCAAGATTAGCTCCATCAAAAACTTGGATTAAGTTTATTAAGCCTTCATCTTTCTTTGGGCCAAGCTTGGAGTGCCCCTTTTTTGAATAAGCCCAAATATCTTGAATCATCCCATGAAGTACTTATTTGATCTTCTTGGATCTCACTCTGGTGATAGGCCCGACTAAAACATGCAATGGATCCCTCAATGGTGCTTATTGATTATCATCACCCAAATGCACTGAAAAATATAATATATGAAAATTAAATCATGCGCAGTATTCATAGTATAATGAAAATAACATACATATGAAGTAAATGAATTGCATAATTATAAAGTAGACACACGATATGTTATCAGGGTTTAGCCAAAACTGCCTATGTCCCCGCCTCAACTCGCAAGCCCGAAGATTCAACTAATGCTCACTTAATGGGTGGAGCGGCACCGATTACATCCAGGTAAAATTACCAACGCTAACCTCAACCTTTGCACACTCTCGTTGCAGGGCGGAGAAGGCCCTACCGATCCTTATAGGCTAGATTTATGCCCCCTCAGGCCACGTCTGGAATACAACAATGAATACAATATAAATTTTGTGTACAAATGAAGATGCTTCTAATACAAGTAGATTATGTACCAATATGCATAAGCAATAACTAATGCACTTCCAAATAATAGAAAGTATAAGCTCAATGAAGATATGTGAAACTACTCTCAATATTATGTCAATGTGCAATCAATGTATGAGAGTGTGCTAGCAAAGTTTCTTTGAAACAATCTACATAAATATATCAACCACAAATAATGTTTAAAAGATTTCCAAGAGTATAATAAAATATCTTAAAATGATTTTCAAAAGATTAAGCACAAGAGATATTTGCAAAGCAAGTTTGTCAAAAAAATGTTCTTCAAAAACCATAAGCAAGCTCAATAGTCTTGCAATAAAGTGCAAAGACTCACAAGCTTGACAAGTTTCCCCAAAAAATGAATTTATAGATTAAATCTGTGGGGAGAACTTTGAGCTTAACATTCCTAAAATCAATGAACAATATGAGAGTATAAGCTTTTATAAACACTATGGAGTAACTCAAGATACTCTCACTAAAAATGGTTTTTCAAGGGAATGAGTAAAAGTAAGGAGTATGGGCTTAATGGGAGTGAGAAGCACAAAGAAATTTCAGAGAGAAATTTCTCTAATCAAAGCTCTAATCTCATATTAATTTTTTCAAATGAACACATATATATAGCCTCGCTCAAAGTCATTACCATTAGGATATAAGGATAATTCTTAAAATTGTTTTAAACATGATTGTTAGCTTTACTGTAATCCCAAGAGGGCGGTGAATTGGTATTTTAAAATTTATCCCCTAGGTCAATCCACTAATAGTAGTATTACACAAGCCTAAGGTCAATCTAATGCGTATAAAATAAATCAGTATATATTTTTAGCGAAAATTAAACTACACTAGAAATATAACCAAGCATGCACAATAAAGCAGTAAAGAGCCTAACACCAAAAATATTATCGAGGTTTGGAAAACTGCCTTCGTCCCCACTTTGCTAACAAGCACAAAGATTGCACTATAAGCTCACTTAGCTAGGGGAGCGGCACCTAAAATAACCAAGTCAATTAGCACATGGTTGACCACAACCTTTACATATAATCTTCCTGGGCTGGATTACCGCCCCCTCAAGCCACCGCTGGAATACAATAGTATTTCTCAATAATAAACTGGGTACAGTGATTATGCTTCTCAATCAAATAGATATGTACCAAATGTAATCAATCAAACACACATCAATAGTATGGTAAATTGTAGCCTTGGTGATGTGATTTTGTGCAAGCAAACACTCACCAAGGTATAATCACAAATATGCTCAAGAGTGTTCTAACAAGCTATTTCTTTGAAACAAAGCATAACAAATCTCAATAATAGATTAGAGTTTCAAAGATGCTACAAACAATATTCAAACTAACTCAAAATATTTTCCTCAATGAAATAAGCACAAGAGTTGTTTGAAGAATATAGCTTGTAAAAAATATTTTGCACACAAAAATTATCGCTATAGGAATCGTGTAATAACAGTGCGAAGATCCACAAGCTACTGAGTTTTCCCAACACATGATTTGTGAAATTTAAATTTGTGGGTAAACTCTTTGATTAACTCTCCAAAATCAATAACAATCAACAACCAAAGTATTGAGAGTATTAAACAATCTATAACAAAGCAATAGAACAATAAGAACTCTCACAATACTATGATTAATCAAAGGAGTGAGTGTATGAGAGGATTTGAAGAAGAATGGGCAAAATAAGCTTTTTGAGTTTGAGAGGATTTTTTGTTAATGATTTCTCTAATCTCTTACTTATCTTCACAAATTAGGCCCTATATATAGAAGTAGACCAAATTATAACCTTTAAGGACTCCTAAGGCTTTATTAGAATTTTTCAAAAGCCATTTAGAAAAAATAACCATGTTTAACTAATTTTAACCTTGGTAAAAAAATAAATAACCAAAGAGTTTTCGGGTGGTTGAACCACGGTTCGGTCACCCGAACAGACTCAATTCAAAACGACACTTTTGAACGTTCGAGTGCCCGAATCAAGGCTCAGCTTGCTGAATCAAGGCATTTCCATTCTGTCTGCATTTTGGTTGCTTAGTCTATAATTTGGTTAACCGAAATCATGTGTTCAATCACCCGAGGCCATTTTGAACGTAAATGTTCAGTTGGCTGAGTTAAAGAAAAAGGTCAGGTCAGCGGTTCGGTCAATAGTGGATGGTATGTGAAATTTTGTTCGGTTTGTCGAACTCAGGTCAACATGTTGATCAGTCCATGGTTCAGGCGCCCAAGGTGTTTCTAACACAACGGGTTCGGTCACCCTACCTATCACAATTTTGCCTATTTAGCCCAAATCATTTCATTTCTTTCCCCTGATAATGTAAGTGATTATGGGGACTATTTTGTGCATTTGTGTAGGGACCTAAGGTCTTTCTAAGGTCTATGAGCTTACAACAAACCTATATGCATGATATGTAGAGATTATTACAGACATTTTTCCTATAACTACTATTACAAACCCGTATCGAATAATAATATAAATTACAACATAAAATAATCTTCAGGGTCTTCAGGCTTTACTTCATGTGCAATCAATTTATCTGCTAAGATAAACCTGCACACAAACTAGATGGCCATCAAATGCTTGAGTATTTGTCATTATCAAAACCAGGTATGACCTATGAGGTCAACATTCTCCCCCTTTTTTGATGATGAAAAATACACCATGCAAAAAGTGGGTATAGCCTTGAAAGGCTCCCTCGGACAATATGCATAATGTTAAAGATTTATCAATACAAACATAAAGTATGACCCAATTTTTGCCTCTTCTCTTCTCCTTCTCCCCTTTTTGGCAATAACAAAAAGGGCTATGAAGCATATAAAACATGTAGGCACGGCTTTGGGTATGATGCATTAATATACAAGATAGATTTGGGAATTTTTTTTGAAATTTCGGTAGCATACCATTAGAAAATAGGACATTTTCCCAAAAATACCTGTATTAAAATGACCTGTTTTGAGTTTTAAAAATTAACAGTTTATCCACAACTACTTAACCCAAACAGTCCAATATGATCAAGACATAAAACATAAATACAATCATCGTCATGTAATAGGTATGAAGATTATGCATTTCAAAACACAACCAAATTCATAAAGTCTAAACTAATGAAAGATTTAAAGTGATACCAATTGTTATATTGATTGTTAGACTTAAAATTATTAGAAAGCTCCCCCTAAGTTCATGCAATCTATCAAATATCTAGGAAGCATCCCTACTGTGCATTAGGCCTAGCTCATGTCTAATTCGTATGAACCTATCTTCTAGAAGTGGTTTAGTGAAAATATCTGCCCACTGCTCATTTGTTCATACAAACTCAAGTGTCATATCCCCTTTCTAGGCATAGTCACGAAGGAAATGTTGTCTAATTTCAATATGTTTAGTTCATGAATATGAGATAGGATTCTTTGAGATATTGATTGCACTAGTATTATCACATTTAATCGATACTGTATTGTAGTGCAACCCAAAATTCACAAGTTGTTGTTTCATATATAGAGTTTGAGCACAACAACTACTAGCCACAATATATTCTACTTCAGCTGTGGATAAGGCAACTGAGTTCTATTTCTTGGAGAACAAAGAAACCAGAGATTGTCCTAAATAGTGACAAGTGTCGCTAGTACTCTTCCTATCAACCTTACTACTGGCAAAGTCGGCATCAGTATAACTAACAATCTGAAAAGTCATATGCTTAGGATACCATAATCCTAACTCTATGGTTCCAACTAGATACCTAAGGATTCATTTTACTGCTAATAGATGAGATTTCTTAGGTGTGGCCTGAAACCTAGCACATATGCACACACTAAACATAATATCAAGCCTACTAACTATAAAATATAGAAGACTCCCAATCATGCCACGATACAATTTCATATCAATAGGGATTCCTTACTAATCTTTATCAAGTTTGATGGAAGAACTCATAGGAGTACCAAAAATTTTACCATCTTCCATATTAAATTTTTTTACCAAGTCCCTCACATATTTAGATTGGCATATAAAAGTTTCATTTTTAGCTTGTTTAATTTGCAGCCCTAAAAAGAAACTAAGTTCACCCATCATGCTCATTTCAAATTCACTTTGCATGCATTTGGCAAACTCATTACACAACTCATCATTAGTGGCTCCAAAAATGATATCATCAACAAAAATTTGAACAATAAGCATATCATAATTTTTGGATTTGATGAAAAGTGCAGTGTCAATTTTGTCACCGGTAAACTCATTTTCTAGTAGAAAACCACTAAGTTTCTCATACCAAGCTTTAGGACCTTGTTTCAATCCATACAAAGTTTTGGACAACTGGTATACATGATCTGGATACTGATGATTTTCAAAATTGAGTGGTTGTTCTACATACACTTCTTCATTAATATAGCCATTAAGAAATGTACTTTTAATATCCATTTGATATAATTTAAAGTTCTTGAAAACAGCATAAGCAAGTAGCATGTGAATGGCTTCCATTCTAGCAACAGGAGCTTAGGTTTCATCAAAATCTATCCCCTCTTCCTAATTATAACCCTTGGCAACTAGTCTAGCCTTATTCCTAGTTACTATCCCATTCTTATCCTTCTTATTTCTATACACCCTTTGGTTCCAATAATTGTATGATCATTAGGCCTCGGAACTAGGGTCCACACTTTACTTCTTTCAAATTGATTAAGTTCTTCTTGCATAGACATCACCCAAGACTCATCCTCTATGGCTTCTTTAATATTTTTAGGTTCTTCTTGGGACAAGAAAGCGGAGTGACTCACTAGGTTTCTCAAGGAAGTTCTTGCGGCTACACCACGGGAAGGTTCACCTATTATTTGACTTATAGGGTAGTTCCTAATAAATTTGCAATCCCTAGGCAACTCTTGAGCTTCATTATCATTTTGATTATCTTCAGACGATTTATCATTTATTTCTGAATTTTCATTCACATTGTTCTCAATAGATAGTTTGTCTAAGCATTTTCTAATGTCAATATCATCTTCATCATCTTTCTTAGAAAATGGATTAGATTCTTCAAATGCAACATGAACAGATTTAATGACAGTTAACGTTCTTTTATTGAAAACTCTATATGCTTTACTATTAAGAGAATAACCGAAGAAAATGCCTTCATTAGATTTAGAATCAAATTTCCCTAGAGGCTCATTATCCCTAAGCACAAAGCATTTACAACCAATAACATGAAAATAGGAAATATTAGGTCTATGGTTGTTCCACAATTCGTGTGGGGTTTTATTAAGTGAAGGTCTAATTAATACCCTATTCATGACATAACATGTAGTATTTATAACCTCAACCCAGAAATATTTAGGTAATTTATGTTCATTCAGCATAGTCCTACCCATTTCTTGTAATGACCTATTCTTTTTCTCTTCGACACCATTTTGTTGAGGAGTCCTAGGTGCAGAAAAGTTGTGTGATATGCCCTCTAGGTCACAATAATCTTCTATGCCATCATTTTTAAATTCAGTGCCTCCACCACTTTTTATGTGAGTTATCTTATAGCCTTTTCCATTTTGAATTCTCCTTCATAGCTTAGTAAACTATTCTGATGACTCATTTTTATGTGAGAGAAATAACATGTATGTGAACCTAGAATAGTCATCAATAATAACAAAAGCATAAGATTTTCCGCCTAGACTTTGCATAGAGTTAGGACCAAATAAATCCAAGTGAAACATTTCAAGTGGTCTAGTGGTAGATATAAATTTGTTTTTCTTAAAGCTAGATTTTGTTTGCTTACCCATTTGACATGCATCACAAATTTTATCTTTCACAAATGGTGTTTTAGGCAAGCCTTTCACTAAGTATTTTCTCTCTAGCTTTGACAACAAATCCATGCTAGTGTGTCCTAAGCGCCTATGTCATAACCAACTAACTTCATTTATTGCAAAAAAACAAGTTACTTGTTGTGAAGCTAGATTATCAAAAGTAGTAGTATATACATTTTCATGACGATCTGCAGTGAAAAAAATTTTATGATCTGATTTACTTTCAACTATGCATTTATCATTTTCAAATGAAACCTTATAGCCTTTATCACACAATTGACTAATGCTCAACAAATTATGCTTCAAGCCTACTAATAGAACATTACTAATAATCAGGGAAGGATCCTTACTGACCTTACCTACGCCAATGATGTGCCCCTTTGCATTGTCGCCAAACGTCACGTACCCTGGACCCTTGGGAGTGATGGATACAAACTTCACTTTATCACCGGTAATATGTCGTGAGCACCCGCTATCTAGGTACCACGTGTCCTTTGAAAAGGACGATCCAAAACACACTTGCAAGATGGACTAAGTAACTGACACTGGTCCCCAAATTCTGTTGGGTCCACGAGGGTTAGTGACTAGATCACCCTTAACTACCCACACCTTTCTAATTTTTACATGTTTATTCCTAAGTGGGCAATCAAATTGAATGTGACCAATTTTCTTGCATTTAAAATATTCTATTGGACACCTTGGTTCTTTAGGTGGGGTTTGATATTTTGATTCACGTGTGAGGTGTCCCAAATAAAGATTACATTGTCTAATATTTTTAACACCATTAAAACCAAGTCCCTTTTTGCTAAGAGTGTTTTTTATGGCTCCAAGTAGTTTTTCAAAATTACATTGGTCCTCGGTAAATTTAAAAACAATTTTGGATCTATACCCCAATTTTCTCTTAAGATTAGCAATTTTCAAATCTTTTTTTCTTTCAAAATCAAAGTATGAGAGGTTTTTGCAATTTCAAACAATTTTGACCAATTTTTGCATTTCCTTTTTAAAGCATCATTTTCTTTGGTCATTTTATTCAACAATTTAGACACACAAATATATTCAAATTGCAATTCTCTAAAAGTAGGCATGCTATTAGAGTCACAATCATTAGAAGAATAATATGAAGATGAAGAGCAAGAAGACAATACCTCATCATCATGTGCCATTAAGCACAAGTTAGCAACCTCTGAGTCACTGCTACTTAGTTTATCCCATGAAGTGTTTGCTTTCATGGCTTTCTTTTTTTCCTAACTTCCTTTTTTAGTAAGGGACAATCTGGCTTTACATGCCCAACCTTGTTGTAGTTATAGCATGTAGGAGCATTTGATTTCTCCTTTCTTTTACTCTACTCCCCTTCCCAGATGCAGACTCCCTATACCTTTTGTATGGTTTACTATTCTTCCTGAAGAATCTACTGAATTTCCTAGTTAGCATGGTCATATCATCTTCAGAATCCGGTTCGCTACACTCACTAGATGTATTAGTGGAAGTTTTCAATGAAGTCACTTTTCTCAACCTATTATGTTCATTAATTTTCTCATTTATAACTAATTCATAGGTGATCAATGATCCTATCAACTCATCTAATGTCATGGCCTTAAGGTCTCTACCCTTAGAAATATTCACAGCCTTAACTTCCCAAACAGGAGGCAAGCCTCTAAGGACTTTCCTAATCATCTCATATGTAGGATAGGTCTTACCTAATGCATGCAGTGAATTAATGATGCGTGTGAATCTAGTGTACATGCTCTGAATGGACTCACCAATGTTCATCCTAAATGCTTCATACTCACTCGTCAACATATCAACCCTACTATCTTTTACATTTCTAGTACCCTCATATGTGACCTCTAACTTATCTCATATCTCCTTAGCAGATGAACATGCCATAACTCTATTAAATTCATTTACATCAATACCATAATACAAAATATTCATAGCAGTGGCATTCAAACTAACAGCTTTCATATCATCATCATTATATTCTTCCTCAGTTATAGGAACTCTAGTTGTATCCTCAGTTTTCATAGGAACATAATTACCCCTAAATACAATTCTCCACACCTTCCAATCAGTGCTCTGAAGATAAATGTGCATCCTCTATTTTCAAAAGGTGTAATTAACACCACTAAAAATTGGAGGGCGTGTGGAAGAGGGTCCCTCAGGGAAAGGGGTTACAGTGCTATAAGCCATCTAGATCTTTTTCAAAATAACAATTAAGTCTAAGCTACTAGGCTCTGATACTATGTTTTAGTTTTACTGTAATCCTAAAAGGGAGGGGGGGTGAATTGGTATTTTAAAATTTATGCCCTAGATCAATCCACTAACAACAGTATTACACAAGCCTAAGGACAATCTAATGCGTATAAAATAAATCAGTATATATTTTTTTTGGAAATTAAACTGCACTAGAAATATAACTAAGCATGTTATCGAGGTTCAAAAAATTGCCTACGTCCCCACCTTGGCTAACAAGCACAAGGACTGCACTATAAGCTTACTTAGCGGGTCGAGCGGCGCATAAAATAATTAGGTCAATTTGCACAGGGATGACCTCAACCTTTACATACAATGCTTCTCTGGCTGGATTACTGCATTCTCAAGTCACGCCTGAAATACAACAGTATTTTTCAATAATAAATTGGGTACAGTGATTATGCTTCTCAATCAAGCAAATATGTACCAAATGTAATCGGTCAACCACACATCAATAGTATAGGAAATTGTTAGCTCGGTGATGTGATTTTGAGCAAGCAAACACTCAGCAAGGTATAATCACAAATATGCTCAAGAGTATTCTAACAAGCTATTTCTTTGGAACAGAGTATAACAAATCTCAATAATAGATTAGGGTTTCAAAGATGCTGCAAAAAATATTCAAACTAACTCAAAATATTTCCTCAATGAAATAAGCCTAAGAGTTGTTTGAAGAATATAGCTTGTAAAAAATTTTTTGCACAAAAAAAATATAGCTATAGGAATCTTGCAATAACAATTCAAAGATCCTCAAGCTACTAAGTTTTCCCAACACAAGATTTATCGAATTTTAATATGTGGGTAAACTCTTTGCTTAACTCTCCAAAATCAATAACAATCAACAACCAAAGTATTGAGAGAATTAAGCAATCTATAACAAAGCAATAGCACAATAAGAAGTCTCACAATACTAGGATTAATCAAAGGAGTGAGTGTATGAGGGAATTTGAAGAAGAATGGGCAAAATAAGCTTTTTGAGTTTGAGAGGATTTTTTGCTAATGATTTCTCTAATCTCTTACTAATCTTCACAAATGAGGCCCTATATATAGTAGCCCAAATTATAACCGTTAAGGACTCATAGGGCTTTATTAGAATTGTTTAAAACCCATTTAGAAAAAATAACCATGTTTAACAAATTTTAACCTCAGTAAAAAAATAAACAACCTGAGATTTTTCAGGTGGCTGAACCACGGTTCGGTTACCCAAACAGACTCAATTTAAAATGACACTTTTGAACGTTCGGGTGCCTGAATCAGGGCTCGATTTGCTTAACCAAGGCATTCCCACTTTGTTCGCATTTCAATCACTTAGTCTATAATTCGGTTAACTGAAATCATGTGTTCGGTCGCCCGAGGCCATTTTGACCATAAATGTTTAGTTGGCTGAGTTGGTGGAAAAGGCTAGCTCAGTGATTTGTTCGACCGTGGATGGTATGTGAAATTTTGTTTGGTTTGTCAAACTTAAGTCAATATGCTGATAGCTCCATGGTTCAGGCACCTGAGGTGTTTTGAACATAACGGGTTCGGTCGCCCGACCTCTCACAATTTTGCCTATTTAGTCCAAATCATTTCAATTCTTTCCCCTGATAATGTAAGTGATTATTGGGACTATTTTGTGCATTTGTGTAGGGACCTAAGATCTTTCTAAGGTCAATGAGCTTATAGCAAACCTATATGCATGATATGCAGAGATTATTACAGACCTTTTTCCTATAATTACTATTGTGGACATTTATTCAATAATAATATAAATTACAACCTAAAATAATCTTCTGGGTCTTCAAGCTTTATTTCATGCGCCGTGAATTTATCTGCTAATATAAACCTGCACACAAACTAGATAGCCATCAAATGCTTGAGTATTTTTCATTATCAAAATTGGGTATTATCTATGAGGTCAATAATGTTTAAGTAAAATAACTCTTATTTGTCCTTAATTGTCCGCGGTAAATTTTGGCCAACCCGAGAGTTTCGGACGACTGAGCCATAAGTTTGGCCGCCTAAATAGAAACATGAAGAAAAGTGATTTTTGAAGTTTGGGTGCCTGAAAAATGGTTTGGGTGGCTTAGTCTAAGGCAATTTCCAATCTGCCCGAGGTTCGGTCACCCGAACTTAAGTTCGGTCTACCAAACTTACACTTTAGGTTGCTCGAGGGTATTTTGAACATGAGGTTCGGGCACCCAGGTTGGTGGGGAAGTCAAGTTTACATGTTTGGTCGACCGAGGACACTTAGTTCAAATCAGTTCGATCGCCCGAAGTCAGGTCAACACTATTGACTTTTCAACATTTGGTCGACCGAGGCGTTTTTAATGCACAAGTTCGGTTGCCCAAAACCCTTACACACTTAAGCCTAGGTTCTGATTAAGAGTATAATTTTACCCCTGTTTTCACATATATGACTTGTAAGTTTAAGGGGATTTTCCATAAAGTGCTTGTGCAAGGACCTAGAAACTTTCTAAGGTCTAGGCTTCTTAATTTAGGCTAAAAACCTAGCGTCGGTCGACCGAAGTCTTGTCTAGGATCTTTTGATTAACCTACGTTCTGTCCACGACATTACTGAGCTTACAGTCTTACCATGCATAGAGATGCATTAATTATTACAAACCTTGCATTATTATTACAGACCCAAAAGATAAAATGAAATATAAAAATACAACTTGAAACAGACAAGGGCTTCATGCTCTCTTCCTCAACAATTAATTGCACCAAATTATATGCTCGTTTGAGTGCTTCTCAGCTACCATTTCCCATCTGTAATCCATGCTTAGAAAAGCAAATCTGCTGAAATACTCAAAGCACATAGATGAGATATTGTGATTTGTCATAATTAAAACAGGGATCTAACCAAAAAGTCAACAATAATCAAGAAGAAGGAATATACTACGATGAGACCTTTGCTCCGATAGCAAGAATGGAAGCCATAAGAATGTTATTAGACTATGCATCTGATGAAGAATTTAAACTTTATCAAATGGATGTTAAGAGTGCATTTCTAAATGGATTTATAAATGAGGAAGTCTATGTAGCACAACCTCCTAGTTTTGAGGATATGAATAACCCTGATCATGTATTTAAATTAACAAAAGCATTATATGGGTTAAAACAAGCTCTTAAAGCTTGGTATGAGAGATTAAGTAGATTCCTTCTAGAAAATGGCTTTTCAAGAGGAAAGGTGGACATCACCTTATTCATAAAATCTAAGAACAAAGATATGTTTCTTATATAATTTTATGTTGACGATATCATATTTGGCTCTACAAACGATGATTTATGTAAAGAATTTGCCAAATGTATGCAAAACGAATTTGAAATGAGTATGATGGGAGAATTAAATTATTTCCTAGGATTACAAATCAAGTAAGCTAAAGCTGGTACCTTCATAAATCAATCAAAACATATAAGAGACATGCTAAAGAAGTTTCACATGGAAAGTAGTAAGCCTATAGGAACACCAATGAGTACTTCCATAAGCCTTGATAAAATGAAAAAGGAAAACCAGTTGATATGAAATACTGTCAAGGTATGATAGGTAGTTTGCTACCTTGATAGCTAGTAGACTGAATATAATGTTTACTGTTTGCATGTGCGCCTGGTTTCAATCAGCTCATAAAGAATCTCACCAGATAGAAGTAAAAAGAATCTTAAGATAATTAATAGGCATTATTGACTTAGGACTATGGTATCCTAAGAACACTGGATTTGAAATGATTAGTTACTCATATGCAAATTATGCGGGATGTATAATTGATAGAAAAAGTACAAGTGGAACTTGTCATTTTCTAGGAATCTTGTGTCTTGGTTTTCCAAGAAACAAAATTCCATAGCCTTATCCACTTCTGAAGCTGAGTATGTTGCAGGAGGTAGCTATTGTGCTCAAACACTCTATATGAAACAACAATTAAAAGACTTTAATTTAGAGTACTCAGCTATACCTATTAAGTGTGATAATATAAGTGCTATAAATATTTCCAAAAATCCAATATCCCATTAAAAAAAAAAATAACATATAGATTTTAGACACCGTTTTTTAAGAGATCATGCTCAAAAGAGGATATAATTCTTCAATTTGTGAATAAATTTGATCAATGGGCCAACATCTTTACAAAACCACTCTCAATGATCGATTGATCTCTATTAGACGTGAATTAGGATTGTTACATATTAGAGAAGTCATTTAAAATAAAAAATAAGAAATCTACATGTCAGGTGACTGGTCATGTGACGTCAGGCGACTAACTCACTACTGCCTAACAAAATTAAGCTCATGAGGTGCCTGACTCTTCGAGTGTCAGGAGACTGACACGCGGTGGTTCATATGCTTATATATGAAAAAACCCTCATTTTTAAAAACCCTTAGCCACCTAACTCTGCTTCCTCATTCGTTTAACACTCACTCCCTTCAAATTCCATCCTCTCCCTTCTCTTTAAACCTTCGATTCTCACTTGAAGCATTTACTCCTACTTCATTTACATTCAAATACCTAGGGTTTCCTTTAAATCATCATGCCACGTACGAAGACCACAAGGAACAAAGCCTCATCCTCCACACCTGTTGAAGACAATGAAGTTGAAAAATGGCCGACCTCTTCACATGCCAAGCAACTATATAGGATTCACCTTCGCTCCACAAATCGTATTTTCGATAAAGTTCTTGACACATCCTTCTTTAAAACCGATTTTCTTGAAAAATTGCCATTGTTTGAAATATTAGGATGGAAGAAGTTTATCACATATCAAGCCACTGGATATTACGCAATTTCGATCAAAATATTTTATGCAAATTTGGTACAACAAGATTTTAGACTAGCCACCGAGGTCATGGGCATTCAATTACTCTCACCCCACAATCTTTAGCTAAATTTATCCATATTAAGCATGGTGATTTTGAATGTCCTCAAATTGAGAAATCATGGATAATGGCCCAAGACTTTACTCCCGAAGAATTTTTTCCATTAGTTATGAAAGAAGAACCTGTTTACTTTGGTAATCCACCACTTTGCAAACAACTAAGCCTCCAAGCTCTGGTCCTTCAAAAACTGATCACCTATAATATTTTACCATGAGCTGGATCACATGACCATGTTACTTTTCTATATTGTTTTGTAATGTGGTGTATTCTTAAAAGGAAAAAGTTGGATTTACCAAACCTCATTCTTCAGTGGTTGATTATGAAGGAAGAAGCTTGTCGTATTGTTCTTTCGTATGGCGGGATTCTGAATTTAATATTTGCACACTTTCATCTCACCACACCATCCTCCCCATTTGTTAAAAGGACTCACTATGACATATTTTCTACCACTACCCTTAGGATGATGGGATATGAAAAACATGAACAAGCATGGTTTCCCAAAGGATGAAGGCAACGCTACCAAGCTCCTGAACCATAACCACTTGTTCAGCATCTAGAATAGCAGTTTGCTCTTCAGGTAGAAGATAGCCCTTCATGGTTCCTTCCTTTCTATCACCAATTCTCCACCTTTAGTAGTGACATGAGGTGTAGAGTTAAATCAATTCAAGAAAATATTGCATCTCTACAGATCAATTATTCCTCACTTGATCAAAGAATTAGACATATTGAACAGCATCTAGCTAGTTCCTTACACACTAGAGATCCTATGGATATTAGCTTTACACCTTCTAGTGATGATGCATCTAATGAAGAATCATAGGAAGATGAAGAAGATGAAGAAAATATTGAGGATAATGATGCAGTTGATGATGCTTGATATCTATTTCTGTTGTTTTTTGTGCTATATATCTTCGTTATCCATCTGTATTTGCATTAAAATTTTAGTTTTCTATTTTTGTACTTTGGTTTGTACCTCTAGATGTTTTTGACACTATGTACACCTCTGGATGACTATGAATATCTTTTTTGTGGTACATTTGCCTTTGCTACGTTACTTTCTTTTTTATTGATGTCAAAATGGGGAGAAAGTTTGAGCAAAACTGTGAGCAAAATTGAGCTAAAATGCAGACTATATAACATATGAAACATGATATGATATGAGATATGATATGATTTTGATAATATGATGAAATGAATTATGATGCACTAATACTTGATTGACATATTATAATGCACTGATACTTGATTGATATATCGATCTTGAAACATGATCTTGCATGATATTTAAAGGCTTGTTTTTCAAAACTTTTTAAAAGTATGCTTATTGCAAGGAGGAGCCTTATCAAGGTTCACTCTCTTTTGCTCCTTATTTTTGATCATCAAAAAGGGGGAGATTGTTGGCCTAACTAGGCTTACAAAGTGATGATGTTTCAGGAATCAAGCATTAGAGGCAAAAAACAAGAGTGTATTGATAGCTTACATTCCAAACAAGTGATCAAAAGAAAGCTTGACAGATCAAGTTTGTCAAAACTTATGAAAGCTTAAAGACTTCTGAAGCTAAAGTCAAGATGGACTCGCAAGATATAGATGAAGACTTTACACTTAGAGAGTTTAAGTCTTAAGGAAAGTCTCGTATAAGCACTTCAATTTAAAATCAATACGGATGCTTTGAAGCTCCTTAGGAATGATTACGGAATTAGAGACATATTTTTAAAACCTTGGGAAACATATTTTTTCAAATTTAAAATCAAAGATTCCAAGATTAAAAGCTAAAAGAGTTTTCTAAAACAAAATCTTAAAAACAGTTAAAATGCATGCTCATGCGACTAACTAGGTTTCATTAGGTGACTGACAAATTATATGATATTTTAAGAGAAGCAAACATAACTTTATAGGATCCTCACAAAACATTCTCAGGCGACTAACAGTAGTCAAGCAACTGACAGAACATTGTCCGGCGAGTGACAGAGCACTGACTTTTGAAATACGCTGAGTTTTTAACGTGACAGGCGATTGGCACCTTTTGGTCAAGCAACTAACATTCGTAAATTTTCAAATAAAGTAGAGTTGAAAAGTCTTCAAAAATGTTTTCTTAGGCTCTAAACTTTGTAAATACTTGGGAAATACTCAAAGTAAACTTGGGCAACAAGGAATTACTTTTAGAACTCTATAAATACATGGAATACCAAAGGATTTTTACAACAACAACTACATGCAATCAAGCAATCAAAGTCTCTTATTGTCAAAGCTTTCTTGCTCACTCACTCTTGCTAAAGTTATATTGAATTCCTGCTGATGCAACCACTTGGGTCTTGTGTTCTTACCAAGCTTCTTTCAATCTAAAGAAGGACCTGATGATTAATTTCTTGAGCTTCAAATTCATTTTTTATTGATATTTAAATTTGAAGTATATTAGTGCTCTAACTTGTACTAAACAGCTTTATTATGAGAGTGTCTTTGCACACAAGAATTTGTTCTTGTTTTTTGTTTTTTTTTATGGTTTAGGTTGTTGAATCGTTGTACCAAGCGTGGGGTATCGCTTGGAGAGGAAGGCTCTATCAAGTTGAAGGAGTCTTGTAAAGGTTTGCTCCACCCGTAAAGGATTGGTATAGTGGAATCCTTAGGTGTGTTGTGTAAGGCAAGGACGTAGGTGGGTATAGCCGAACCTCATAAAAACTCGGTGTCATTATCTTCCCTAATCTCTTTAAAATTTAGCACTTGTAAACTGCGTGGTTGTGTACTTAATTTGCTGAATATTAATTTTCCTTTGGGAATTGCGGAAACCGTAAGGGAGTACATTGATTAATCAATATATTGTGGAAACCACAAGGGAGTACGTTGATTGATTAATACCAAAGCTCATTAATATATTGGTTGGTTACATACTTAAATTTAAGATACTCAGTTGATACCAATATTTGAACTTTGGAAATTTGGTTGGATTTTCTATTTTATTTCATATTGCAATATCAAGCTTACTTCATTGATTGGTTTGAGTGTTGGTTGTTACAAATCAATTGTACTTGTGAAGTTGATTGTTGAGATTACAAATTAACTAAAATTGAAAAACTGGGTTAATACTTAACTAAAAGAACTTGTATAACAAGAATTTAGAAAGAAAGTTTTAAAAACCCAATTCACCACCCCTCTTGGGAGTACACCTTAGCTTTTCAGAGAGCCTTGTCAGGCTAATCTCATTTTGCTCCCATATTTGTTATCATCAAAAAGGGGCATATTGTTGACTTTTTGAGTCCTATCCCATTTTGATAATGACCAATAACAAGCGCCTCATTTGTGCAGTTAGTATACGAATAGATTTATTTTTTAGAAGGCACAAATAGTCAATGCAATATGGAAGCCATGAGGCACTAAAAGTACACATCACGTGACTCATTTTAAGGCAAAGTGAAGAGCACAGAGTGAAGACATTATTTTTTCAGTTGTAATGTATTTAGATTGAATTGTACATGCATACCTTACTTGATCTTATGTGGAGCTCAATAATGACCATATATTGACCCTCGAAACTCAAGATTTCAGGGAAAACCTTTTTTATTAAAAATGATAAATAAAATCAAAAGATTTGAAATGGTTTCTGAAATTGAAAGAAGGCTAAAACTCATTGTTCTTAAGGCCTCAGTCAACTGGTTCATAAGCCCGGTTGACCAAAGTTAAGAAATGGCTGAAACCCAAGTTTACTAAACGGATAAGTCGATCGAATCATAAGACTGGTCGACTGACATTCATCCAAGGATGATCCGGTAGACCAAATCATCAGTCCAGCAGACCAAATCGCACGAAATGGGAAATTTTCTTTGGGTCGATTGACCAGACCTTGGGTCAGTCGATTGGAACTCTCGGGTAAAGGTTATTTTTAGCAGAAAAACGGCCATAAAATTTGAAATATATTATTATTTTAATTCAAAATGGTCATATAATGATCACAATTTACTTTTGGCTATATATACCAAGCCCAAACACTTGGAGATAACTTTTTGATCAATCATTATATACTTTTGATATATTTGAGCATTTGTCATACTCTTTTCACAAAATCAAAGTTCTCTCACCCTCTTTATTTGCAAAAATTGTTTTGAGATGAAAACCCTAACTTCTCCTACTCCTATCTTTGAAATACTTTTGGGGAAATCATTTATTACTATTGAATCTTCGAGCATTTATTATACACTCTTTTTCACATCAAAGATCAACTACTCTCATCTACTCTCATTTATTTCAATAATTTTTTTAAGAGAAATACCCAAACTCTATTATGCTTCATTCTTATCTTGTGAGGGTGCATTAAGTTCTTTCATTTCACTAACTAGCTTTTGAAAAAGCATTTCATTGTATGCAAAATCTTTATTGACATTCTTATTTTTGCAGTTCGGGTTTTGAATCGTGCCAAACGAGGGCATATTGTTTAGAGAAGTTGCTCCACCTACATAATGGGTATCTCCACCTAAGTGAAGGAATTTTGTATGAGGTGGCTCTACCTTGATTGAATGAGTGATTAGTGGAAATCCTCAAGCGGTTGTCTTGAGGTGAGGATGTCGGCAGGAATAGTCGAACCTCGTAAAAATATCTATGTTTGTTTTCCCATTCCATACTCTCATTCATATTTTCGAACTTGTATGTTTAAATATTTATAGTCTTGTGATTGTTTGATTTTTAAAAATAGGTTAAAAAGTTGACCTTGATTTTTAAATATCCAATTCACCCCCTCTCTTGGGATTACACCAAAACTCACACAATGTTTTCAAAGCGAGTGTTCATCCCATGCTCCATGGAATCGAGGCGTGCATAGAAATCATCGAGGCGCTGCCTAATGTAGTCGTCTAATGGTCCACTGCCCTTAAGTATGTCCATCCAGGATATTAGGCTCTCCTGCTTCAGTAGCCTCACCTGCCACTACTTCTTCTACCTCATTAATGGGAGCTCGTGATTGATCATGCTTTGTCTAGAATAAGGATTGCTTATCCCAGAATAAATGCATCCAGCACAGGGTGAACTCAGAATATGCATATTCCAATCTTGGATTTACCTCCTCGGCACTTGCAAAATGTATATTGTGATGGGAGAAGATGGCTGTAAGGAGTCGTCCAAAGAGTAGGCATCCAGTCTTCTTGCGCAGATTTTCTTGCATAATTTACACAATAAGGGATGATAAATCAATCCCGTGACTGTGCCACATATAACACACAGTGAAGATATCACTGAGTGTCACCATGTCATGTCCACTATGTCATGTAACTAATTATATGATGCAAAACCCTAAATTCAAGTGTTAAATCCTTGGCCTTTGGTTTTGCAATTGCTGTAATCTGAGGGTTTCCAGTGACCAATTTTAGTGCCTCGTAAGGATTAAACCATTCCCTATATATTGGCCAACCCTTGCAAGGGAGACTGGTGATATCTTATATGCCACACAGCATAGTTTCACACAGAGTCTCAGCATCCAAATAGATAATCTCACCCCTAACCATGGAGTGTGCGGGCTCCCTAAGAGTAGCAGATACAGAATTTGCATAAAACTCCTTAACCAACTCAAGATACACCGGGTCATTTAGAGTCATCAAGAACTCCCAACCAATGGGGCCCTAAGTTTAGCTATGAAGATAGGAAAATGATTCTCAAGAAATACCAAAAGAAAAATTTTGCTACTCACAAAGTTTCTCTTGGTAGTGTCGGTTTTCAATCCATTGTAGGCTTCCTTGGATACAAATAAGCATTCCCATTCCTTAAAAAAAATTTCTTGATTTTTCTTTAGCTTGAGGTGAAGGAATGGAATCCTCAAATTACGGATAAGAAACCCTAGATGGCAGAGAAGGAGAGGGTTCCCAAATAAGCGCCTTCTCACTTCATCATGACGATCTTCCCTCACACCTCTTTTTCTTTGGAGCTATTTGGATGGAGGTCTCATGATTTGGAGGTGATCTGGGAGGTTGGTTGTCGAATAAGAGGAGGACAAAAATCGAGAGAAATAAAGTTAGGGTTCGTAAATGAGGGGTTTTTGCAATATTTAATCGGACCCCTCGACTGAAACCGTTGACAATTTGGTGCTAAATGAAACAATCTTTGAACCTTTGAATATGCACATTGAGTAATGCATTCCTTATAATTTTAACAGACATATTAAGGGTTACACATTCATAGTTCATGTCACATTTTACAAAATCTATCCTCATTTAGGGGTTTTGTCAAGATGTCTGCCAGTTGACGTTCAGTGTTAACAAATACTTGTTCGACATCCCCTTTTTGAACGTGATCTTGAATGAAGTGATGTCTAATTTCAATGTGCTTAGTTCAAGAATGGAGACATGAATTTTTAGAGATGTTGATTGTACTAGTATTGTTGCAATGTATTGGAATATGATTGATCATGATTTTAAAATCCTCAAGTTGTTGTTTCATGTATAAAACTTGAGCATATCAACTACCGGAAGTTATATACTTAGCTTTAGTGGTTGAAAGTGCTACTAAGGTTTGCTTTTTGAAGAATCATGAAACAAGTGAGTGTCCTAGAAAGTGACATGTGCTGCTAGTACTCTTTATATCAGTTTTGCTCCCTCTATAATCAGTATGTAAGTAGCAAATAAGATCAAATGGTGCATTCTTAGGGTAGAGTAGACCTAAGTCATGAGTTCTAGCAAGATATTTGAATATTGTTTAATTGCATTCAAATGTGATTCCTTAGGGCACGACTAAAATCTAGCACATCAACATACACTAAACATGGCATCTGGTTTGATAGAGGTTAAGTATAGTAAACTACCGATCATTCTTCTATAAAGTTTTGGATCAACCTTCTTACTACTTTTACCAGTGTCAAGCTTGGTTGTTATGCTCATTGGGGTTGATTTGGTCTTCCTGACTTCCAATCCAAAATTCTTGAGCATTTCTTTTACGTATTTAGCTTGATTAACGAATATACCGCTTTTCCCTGGTTTAATTTGTAATCCAAGTAAGAAGGTCAGTTCTCCCATCATACTCATTTCAAGTGTCTCTTGCATAAACTTAGTGTTGACCTTGTAGGTCACGCCCGGTTTTAATTATGACAAATACTCATTGTATCTAATGGGTGTTTAAGACTTTGTGCAGGAACCTAAAATTGTCAAAATCAAGATGGACACAAAGCAAGTAAAGAATGAAAACCAAATTGTCTTGTAACATATATTCATTTGCAAAATTGGTCTATAATAGTAAATTAGGGTGTTTTACTTGTAATAATCACACACCCCACGTGCATGGTCTAATAGGTAAGCTCAGAATTCAATCATAACTAAAATTGAAAATGAATATATGTTACACTCACCCTTGCACTCATATATGTTAGGCACATTGAGTAGGGTGTTTTTGAATCAAAATGGGACCAAAATGCACACTTTGTGCACTTCGATCGACTGGCCCATGTAGTTCATTCTACTCCAGTCGACCGAACCTGGTCGGGGTTGGCCGGTTGACCATAGCGCGATCGACCGTGCCATGAAAGGTCATTTGACCCTGGTCGACCAAGAACAAAATGTACTCCAACCCTTTGGTTGACTGAAGGTCCTCAGGAGATGTCCCAACAGTCTAGTCGACTGAATCACCCAGTTCAAATATCCCTGGTCGACCGAAGCATGCTAGTTGGGAAAATCACCTATCCCGATTGACTGACCTTGAAGTTCAAAGTTGGCCTGGTCAACCGAGCCATATGAACTTCGGTCGACCAAAAGTCTTCTGGTCGACCAGGTCTCTCTGGTTGCCCTGAATTTTTTTACCGTGGTTAATTTTTTAAAACAGGGTTAAAACAATAAAAACATCATTAATCTTTTCTAACAATCCCAATCTTGTCCCCAATGGTTATAATTCTTGGGGTGTCTATAAATACCCCTTCACTTGGGAAAATTAGTAACAAGATTAGGAACATCAATTAGGAAAAATACTCTGAAATTCCAAAATTTATAATACTCCTTTTTGAGCCTCCAACACTTATTCTTACCAGATCTTATCACTCAAATATTTTCTGTTAGTGTGATTTAAGTGTTGTTGTTCTACAAGGTTTGCTCTCCTTGTTTGTTTGATTGAATCGATTTTTACGAGAGAAAAACCTAAGTGTTCTTAGGGAGCTTTGTACATAAGTCTATCCTAAGAAGACTAGTCTAAGCTTCTGAGTATTGCATTTGTGTTGCAATATCTTAGGAAGCTTGTATTTGGTTTTTGGGTTGCAAAACATTTTCAAAACTTACTCAAATGTCTTGTGTGATTTATATTTGATACACTTGTGAGAAGATATTTGTGTTTGTGATATTAATCTTTGTGAAATAGTTATTCACTCACATATTATTTGCTAAATACAAAGATTACACATCTTTTGCAAACCAAGCATACACATTATCTAATATTCACATAATTGAGATATCCTGGTGATTGATATCCTTGAGGCTTGCTTGACATCTTTGTGTGAACACGATTGATTGAATATCTTGAGAAACAAAGATTGTTTGTTTACACTCTCACGCACTTATTACACTGATAGCGAATACCTTGAGAGTTGAAATATTAGACCACACTGAGCTTACATATTCAATCATCTTGTGGTGTATGTGATTGAATGCATTTGGGTACATATATGCTTTACACGAAAGCACAATCCATGTACTGATATTATTTGATTGCAAATACTGTTGTATTTCCTGGCTTGGGCCTGAAGAGGGAGACTAACCCTTTGAAATCATCCTGGATTGTCTTAGACCCAGTTAGAGAAGTTAGGTACACCATCCTATTAAGGTGTAGGTTGAGGTCAGCCCCGCTAATTGACGTGGTTGTAATGGTTGAGGTCAGCCTTGTGCTAATTGACCTGGTTGAAATCAGTGCCGCTCCACCCTTAAGTGAACCTTTAGTAGAATCCTCAGATTTGCGAGCTAGAGGCGGGCACGTAGGCACAATTGTCTGAACCCCGATAACATATCGTGTGTCTGTTTACGTTTCCGCACGTTATATTTATCGCACGTATATGTTATGGTATGAATTATGTGCATGATTTAAATTTCCGTATATTATATTGATCGATGCATTAGAGATCGCTTAGAAAGACCCTAGGTTATAATATCATGCTAACATCTAGATTTACCTAGGGGAAAAGTTTAAAAATTCCAATTTACCCCCCCTCTCGGGAATACACCAATTCAAACAATTAGTATCAGAGCCTCATTGCACAAGACTTAAACATTTTTACAAAAAGATAGCAATGGCTCAAATTGGTGTATCCCCATTCGGTGAGCGTCAGTCACCTTTCAACCCTCCTATGTTTTGTGGTGTTGATTACACTGCCTGAAAAATTAGACTGAGCATATTTGTAAAATCTATGAACTAGATGATCTGGCAGGTGATTGATAAGGGAATTTGTATGCCTATAGAAAATGATATTAATTTGATGCATGCAAATTCATATGCCATGGACATGCTATCCTGCATTAGATTCTGATATTTTTTTCTAGTTTATGGCATGTACAAATGCAAGGGAGATCTGGGTTGAGCTGGAAAAGAAATATAGAGAGACCTAGGAAAAGGGAACCATCACTCTAGAGATGCCATGTTCAAATGATTAGGGAGTGGTAAGTGATAGGGATAGTGCATCAATAGAACATGAGGTATATGATTCTCACTCAAGCTTATTTGAGGATTCATGTGTTGAATGCTATGTTGCTACTTGTGTTGAATCATCTATTGAATATTGTGATAGTCTTGTTATTAATGCACGTGATGATTCTTGTGAAAAATATTGTAATATATTGTATGATGAATCGTCTGGTATTCCTTGTGAAAACACTACTGTGGTTGCATGCAATGATTCATCTGAAAATTATTGTGTTAATTCTTTTGATGAATCTTGTGCTAAATTGATAAACGGAAGCATGCCTTCTTGTGAAAAACTAGAAAATGCTTTATTGAAAATGAATAAGTTTCTTGCTAGGGTGAGCAAGAAGAAGGTATCTCTCAAGAATGAAAATGAAAGGATAGCTCAACGATTAGAAAAATTGAAGGAATATCACGCCATCCTTGAGAAGAATAGGATTAAGAAGGTCTTGAAAATCATCTGCTTAGAAAGAAAAATTGACAATTATTCTAAAATGAATTTCAAATCTAAGAAGTATAGTTCGAATAAACCCTTAGGAGCTGAAAGAAATAAATCTTTTGAAAATGGTTCATCTTGCGAATCCCATTGCCATGCCTTATTGAGTAAAAAATAGATTAAATAAGCATTCTCCTTTATGTATATTCAATATTTGCTTATTTTGCAAAAACATGTGGCACGTATGGTTTAATTGTTTACTCAGAAGTTCTAGAGGCTTAGAAAAGGAAACGAAATGGATAATCATTAAAGCAAACCCCGTAGGTCCTAAGGAAAAATGGATTTAAATTAATATTACTTCATTAAATGTTTCCTTAGATCGTAGGCTTAGGTTTATGGGGTTGTGATGACTATAGGGTTAGGAAGTGGTTTGTGCTCAAAATGAAAATTCTTAGTATCTGTATTAACTATACACTTTTTTCCATGCTAAGAAATTGAATAAACTCCACTTCCAAATGGACATGGCATCTATGTCTGGTACTTAATTCTAAATGCTTAACCCATGCCAACTTGAAAATCACAAAGTTAAGCAACTGTTGTCCATTACACAAAATTGAGTGTTAGGGTTCCATTTTCTATCATATTTCACTTTACCCTAAAGTCACCTTTGAATATGAAAAGCCTATATCAAAATCAAGTCATCACCCTTGGCTTAAAGCACTATTGATCATAAATGACTAATATATATATATATTGAGTGTTTCTTATAGCTATAACCAAATTAGAGGCATCCACTAAGGGATTGGTCCCTTTGAATTTAAATTGTAAAACCTTTAGTCTTGGTTTATCTCATCCATAGGAAATCCTTACCAAACCACGATCATATTCGGTGAGGTTTCACTAATTTCTTGGAATGTATCCTTACTCCTCTATGTCATCATTTCTGAAGGATTCTCTCCAATCACCAAAGAGCATTGTTCAAGAAAAAACACATACTTCTTGTGCTCGATGCCAAAATAGTTGGGACTCAAAGGAAAGTACAGTCAAAGTAATTGCTAAATTGGGAAGTAATCTAGGCTCAATATGTCAAGTCTTGGCGCATTCTTCAATTGTGTAATATTTCTTCACCAAGAATCCCTAAGAATAATGTTTATCTTGTAACATATCAAATCTAAACTTAAGGGAGAACTTTGGATCAAAATGAAGCCAAATCAGGGAAATTCATTATGCTCGGTCGACCGAGCATTGACTGAATAAAAGCTCCCGATCATCTATCCATCCCTTGACTTTGACCTTATGGTTGGCCGAACTTTAGTGAACCTCTCCACCCCGGTCGACTGAACATGTCGATTTTCCCTTGGTCAACTGAACATAGGCACAGTACACCATCATGGTCGACCGTCCATCTTAATTCAAATTCTTTCCGGTCGATCAAATAGTGTCGATTCGTGAAGAATTTGAACCGTCAATCGACCATATCTACTCCTGGTCGAACGAACTGTGATATATATATATATCTCACGTTTAAAGCTCATTTGCGCAAAAAATTTTGAGAGCTCTTTCACCATTCCCCCAAACATTACCAAGCAAACTTAGACCTATGCCTCACATCCTTTATCCTACATCCATGGCAAAATGAGCACATTGAGGCCCATGATTTAGCGCACTCTGAGGATGAATACTTCTTATCAGAACGATCCAAGGTCATATACATACGGGAGTTTCGTCCTAAGGAGGCTATACTGTGTAAGATCTTTGATTTGGAGTTCATGAATCAGTATTTTGGGAATGTAATGAATATGTTTAAATATCAAGGTTGGAAAACCTTCATTTCCTATCAGCCTGGGGGTCACTACCCAAAGTATGTTAGGCTATTTTATTCAAATTTGGGTAATGATGAAAATGGGTACTTCTCCAAAGTATTAAGGACTGATGTTTGCTTTGATGCTCAGTATCTTTCAGATGTCCTTGACATAGATCGTGGAGATTTTGAGTGCCCAGACATGGTAAATTCCTGAATTCACAAACAGGAACATTTTTAAACTTGACCTTGTCTGATCTAGGTACTACCAGCCAAAACCATCCTCCACAGTATAGGCAGTTTACTTTAGAAGCCAAAGTTGGGCACCATTTGATCACTTATAATGTCCTGCCCAAGGCTAGTTCTAGAGTGCACATATCTTTCCTAGATTATTTTATTATGCTGTGTTTATTTGCCTGAAAGAAGCTAGATCTGCATAGCTTAATGATCCGATGGATGATAGCCAAAACGATTCGCCACAAAATTATCATGTCGTATGAGGGAATCCTGAACAAGTTGTTTTGATCCATTGGAGTCACATGCACAAATGCGGCTTCATTGAAGAGAAGGCGACCTACTGGTATATTCTCTAGTGTCACCCTAAGACTTATGGGGTATGAGCTGGTTGGCAACATCTGGTTGCCTTCTAGGGGTGCAATAGCACCGGGAGAGGCCCCGCAGGAGCCACATAGCCCGTACAGCCTTCGAACGTGGATCTTATGGCAGCCATCACCAGTTTATCTAACTCATTTGGATAGTTTCGAGGATCAGTCCAGTCAAACCTACGAGATCTGGCATCTTCATCCCCTACCCTTCATGACAAGTTCTGGCAGTTCTCCATCTCTACTGCTAGTCGATTCATAGATCTAGAGAGGTCCATGGTAGTCAGCTTCAGTGAGCTGAACGATCGTATTCAGTAGATGTAGGACGAGAGAGACCGGATGACCATGAATTTTGACTTCGATGCCGGTGATGGTGGCGATGGTGGGTGATGATGGAGGGGAGCTTTAGATTTAGGAGAGCAGCCTGCAGATCATATTTTGTTGCTTTGATTCATTCTATTTTATATCATATGGTATGTACCGATAAAACAACTTTTATTTTTTTTTCTTTTATGACGATCACATTCATCACACACACGTAGATACTATGATATGGTGATAATGCCTTTAATTATGACATATATCTGTAGTACTTTGATTTTCATATGCTTAGGTTTAAATGACTATTTTGTTAAACCGCATGCTTAGTATAGAAAGCCACCTGCATGGTGGATGCAGTTGATGAGAATTGCTTGCTGGTAGATTATAAGTTATCACATGCCTTACTCTTGAGATACTGCTTGTTTGAGAATCATTTTTATGTAGGTAAATTTTGGGAAATGTTCTGTTTACAGCCGTCATGCTGTTGAATTTTCGGTAGACATTTGCCCAAATAATTGAAACAATTTTTTTTTTTGTGTGCATATGCAATTTAATTATAAAATCTAAATATTTTACGCTTGGCTCATTTGGATTGAAATTTTAATTTCCTTGGAGCCGGTTGTGCATATATATTTTAAGTACTTGAAAGTTGGCATTTTTTCTTGGGATTGACTACATCTTTAGACAAAATGTTGCCCCTTTTTTTTAACCTCTGCACCTTTTTACGGGGAGTTGCTTAATATTACAATCATAAGCCTCTGAGAAATAAATATGTATTCTTCATCGTGTATTTGTAACACTTGGCATTAGGACGACAAGCTCTCATCATACTATACCGTGTGCAAATACATGCGTGTTGTGGGATACCGAAAATGATTATGATAAAATTACCCTTAAAATCTTTTTGAGATGATGAGTGAAAACCAAATGAAAACTAAACCTCATCTTCACATAATCATCAAACATTTAAGGAGTCTTGAGTAAAATTTACAAGCTTAATTACATTGAAATTGTTGGTATTTCTCATTGGATTAGACTTAATAAAATGCTTATTCCCTGTGTGCATATGTCCTATATATATATATATATATATATATGTATCTATAGCATGATAATATTGAGGCAATGAATAATGATTACTCTTTGTGATGCACAATTTCTTGTCCACTTCATGATGATATTGAAACTTTTACTTGATTGTTGGACCGTACTGAACTGTTTGAGTAGTTGTGGATAAACTGCTAGGAAATATAAACTCAAACAAGTTACAGGATTTATTTTGGAAAGTCAAATTTACAAAAGGCACTCTGCCAAAATTTTTCTAAATCTTTCCAAAATTCTTCATGTATAAATGTAACATTTACCCATTGCCTAGAGTGTTCACTCACATGACCCTTTTTTCTGTTGGCAAAAGGGGGAGATGAAAAGGGGAAAAAATAATGGGTAAAATAACTCAGTTAAAGATAAAGCGGATGCATATTGATAGGGGGAGCCTTTTTAGGCTTAAACCCATATTTTTGTTGATCGTATTTGTCATCATCAAAAAGGAGGAGAATGTTCACCTTATAGGTCACACCCAGTTTTGATTATGACAAATACTCATTGTATCTAATTGGTGTTTAAAACTTTGTGCAGGAACCTAAAATTGTCAAGATCAAGATGGACACAAAGCAAGTAAAGATTGAAGACCAAATTGTATTGCAACATATATTCATTTGAAAAATTGGTTTGTAAGAGTAAATTAGGGTGTTTTACTTGCAATAATCACACACACCACATGATGTGAACCTCAATCGACATGCCTTGAGACCCAGCAAACAATGTTGGAATGCTTGCCTAAGAAAGCTAAAATTAAGATTTTGATAGGAAACTCCGACCCAAAGTTTATAAATGAAACATGAACCGAAAGTATAAAGTAACAAACCCCAACCCAATGATTATAACTTAATCATGAACCAAAGGTATAAAGTAACAAACTTTGACCCAATGATTATAATTGCATCATGAACCAAAAGTATAAAACCTCAACCAAATAATTATAATTAAATCATGAACCAAAGGTATAAAATTTGAACGCCACAAGGAAGAATTCCTTGATAAGTTCACAAGTTCTCAAAAGAACCAAGAAGAAACAAAGCCTCACATTTTTATTCCGTTATCTTGTCCTCTTACAATGGTGAGATATATATAGCTAGTATAGGATACAAGGACATTAAACACTTAGCAAATCCCACACAAGAATGGGAGACAAGGACATTAAATACTTAGCAATTCCTACATAAACATGGGAGACACACATTATAAATACATCAACTTACTAGACACATTAATGACTCTCACAACTTACTAAAAACCCATGCAAGCTATGTTGTCTTACAAAATATAAATTAAATGTAAAGACAAAAATCCAAAAAGTCAAATCCCACAATTGAATAGCACACCATTAATAAGGAGATTACAACCATTAAGCAAGATTAACTCCATCAAAAACATGGATTAAGTTTATTAAGCCTTCATCTTTCTTTGGGCCAATCTTGGAGTGCCCCATTTTTGAATAAGCCCAAATATCTTGAATCAGCCCATGAAGTACTTCTTTGATCTTCTTGGATCTTGCTCTAGTGATAGGCCTAACTGAAACATGCAATGGATCCTTCAATGGTGCTTATTGATTCTCATCATTCCCCCTCCCTTCAAAAGGATTCGACCTCAAATCCATGTAATATTAAACCAATACGACAAGAAAAAATTATAGAAACAACGAACCAAGGGAGTAGGAAAAAAAATTCTTTTTGCTTTTTTTTTTTTTTTTTGACGTCTCCTTTTTCTTTCTTTCTTTCTTTTCTTTACTTTTCTGACATTTTTTTTTTCTCAATTTTGTACACGCCACAAAACAAGAAAAATGAATGATGAACACGAACGGAACAAGATAAGACGCTAACGAGAAACAAAAGATAAAAGGATAGTAAACCTAATTTTAGAGCCTAAGCTCTGATACCAAATGATGCAAACCTCAATCGACACGCGTTGAGACCCAACAAATATTGTTGGAATGCTTGCCCAAGAAAGCTAAAATTCATATTTTAAACATTTATAAATGAAAAGTTAACCAAAAGTATAAAGTAACAAAACCCCGACTCAATGATTATAACTTAATCATGAACCAAAGGTATAAAGTTACAAACCTTGATCTAATGATTATAATGGCATCACGAACTAAAGGTATAAAACCTCGACCCAATGATTATAATTAAATCACGAACCAAAGGTATAAAATTTGAATGCCACAAGGAAGGATTCCTTGATAAGTTCACAAGTTCTCAAAATAACCAAGAAGAAACACAGCCTCACATTTTTATTCCATTATCTTGTCCTCTTACAATGGTGAGACATATATAGCTAGTATGGGAGACAAGGACATTAAACACTTAGCAATTCTCACACAAGCATGGGAGACAAGGACATTAAATACTTAGCGATTCCCACACAAGCATGGGAGACACACATAATAAATACATCAACTTACTAGACACATTAATGACTCTCATAACTTACTAAAAACCTATGCAAGCTATGTTGTCTTACAAAATACAAATTAAATGTAAAGACAAAAAGCCAAAAAGTCAAATCCCACAATTGAATAGCACACCATTAATAAGGAGATTACAACCATTAAGCAAGATTAGCTCCATCAAAAACTTGGATTAAGTTTATTAAGCCTTCATCTTTCTTTGGGCCAAGCTTGGAGTGCCCCATTTTTGAATATGCTCAAATATCTTGAATTAGCCCATGAAGTACTTCTTTGATCTTCTTGGATCTTCTTGGATCTCGCAATGGATCCTTCAATGGTGCTTATTGATTCTCATCATTCCCCCTATCTTCAAAAGGATTCGACCTCAAATCCATGTAATATTAAACCAATATGACAAGAAAATATTGTAGAAACAACGAATCAAGGGAGTAGGAAAAAAATTTTCTTTTTTCTTTCTTTTCTTTTTGACGTCTCTTTTTTTTTTTTCTTTCTTTCTTTTCTTTTCTTTTCTGACATTTATTTTTCTCAACTTCATACATGCCAAAAAACAAGAACAATGAATGATGAACACGAACGGAACAAGATAAGATGATAACGAGAAACAAAAGATAAAAGTATAGTACACTTGATTTTAGAGCCTAAGCTCTGATACCAAATGATGCGAACCTCAATCAACACGCATTGAGACCCAGCAAACAATGTTGGAATGCTTGCCCAAGAAATCTAAAATTTAGATTTCGATAGGAAACTCCAACCCAATGTTTATAAATAAAACGTGAACCGAAAGTATAAAGTAACAAATCCCAACCCAATGTTATAACTTAATCATGAACCAAAGGTATAAAGTAACAAACTTTGACCCAGTGATTATAATTGCATCACAAACCAAAGGAATAAAACATCAACCCAATGATTATAATTAAATCACGAACCAAAGGTATAAAATTTGAACACCACAAGAAAGGATTCCTTGATAAGTTCACAAGTTCTCCAAAGAACCAAGAAGAAACAAAGCCTCACATTTTTATTCCATTATCTTGTCCTCTTACAATGGTGACATATATATAGCTAGTATGGGAGACAAGGACATTGAACACTTAGCAATTCCCACACAAGCATGGGAGACAAGGAAACTAAATACTTAGCGATTCCCACACAAGCATGGGAGACACATAATAAATACATCAACTTACTAGACACATTAATGACTCTCACAACTTACTAAAAACCCATGCAAGCTATGTTGTCTTACAAAATACAAATTAAATGTAAAGACAAAAAGCCAAAAAGTCAAATCCCACAATTGAATAGCACACCATTAATAAGGAGATTACAACCATTAAGCAAGATTAGCTCCATCAAAAACTTGGATTAAGTTTATTAAGCCTTCATCTTTCTTTGGGCCAAGCTTGGAGTGCCCCATTTTTTAATAAGCCCAAATATCTTGAATCAGCCCATGAAGTACTTCTTTCATCTTCTTGGATCTCACTCTGGTGATAGGCCCAAAAGAAACATGCAATGGATCCTTGAATGGTGCTTATTGATTCTCATCACCACATGCATAGTCTAATAGGTAAGCTTAGAATTGAACTTATAAAAGACCTTAGGACACTCACACTTGCACTCATATATGTTAGGCACATTGAATAGGGTGTTTGTGAATCAAAACAAGACCGAAATGCACACATTGTGCACTTTCAGTCGACCGGGCACCCATGAAGTTCATTCTTCTCAAATCGATTGAACCCAGTCTGGGTTGGCCGGTTGATCACAGTGCGGTCGAACCGTGCCATGAAAGGTCATTTGACCCTGGTTGACCGAACCTCCCAGGAGTCAACCTTTTGACTACCAAGTAGACTGGGAACAAAATGTACTCCAACACTCTAGTCGACCGACGGTCCCCGGAAGATGTCCCAATAGTCTGGTTGACCGAATCACCCAGTTCAAATATCCCTGGTCGACCGAAGCATGCTAGTTGGGAAAATCGCCTCTCCCAGTGGACTGACCCTAAAGTTCAAAGTTGGCCCGGTCAACCGAGCCATATGAACTTTGGTCAACCGAAAGTCTTCTGATCGACCAAGTCTCTTTGGTTGCCCTCAATTTTTTTTACCGTGGTTAATTTTTTAAAACAGGATTAAAACAATAAAAACATCATTAATCTTTTCTAAAAATCCCAATCTTGTCCCCAACGGTTATAATTCTTGGGGTGTCTATAAATACCCATTCATTTGAGAAAATTAGCAACAAGATTAGGAACATCAATTAGGAAAAATACTTGAAATTCCAAAATTTATAATACTACTTTTTGAGCCTCCAACATTTATTCTTACCAGATCTTATCACTCAAATATCTTCTGTAAGTGTGATTTAAGTGTTGTTGTTCTACAAGTTTTCCTCTCCCTGTTGGTGTGATTGAATCGATTTTTATGAGAGCAAAACCTAAGTGTTCTTAGGGAGCTTCGTACATAAGTCTATCCTAAGAAGACTAGTCTAAGCTTCTGAGTATTGCATTTATGTTGCAATATCTTAGGAAGCTTGTATTTGGTTTTTGGGTTGCAAAACGTTTTCAAAACTTACTCAAATATCTTGTGTGATTTATATTTGATATACTTGTGAGAAGATATTTGTGTTTGTGATATTAATCTTTGTGCAATAGTTATTCACTCACATATTATTTGCTGAATACAAAGATTACACATCTTTTGCAAACCAAGCAGACACATTATCTAATATTCACGTGATTGAGATATCCTGGTGATTGATATCCTTGAGGCTTGCTTGATATCTTTGTGTGAACACGATTGATTGAATATCTTGAGAAACAAAGATTGTTTGTTGACACTCTCACGCACTTATTACTCTGATAGAAAATACTTTGAGAGTTGAAATATTAGACCAGACTGAGCTTACATATTAAATCATCTTGTGGTGTATGTGATTGAATGCATTTGGGCACATATATGCTTTACACGCAAGCACAATCTGTGTACCAATATTATTTGATTGCAAATACTATTGTATTTTCAGGCTTGGGACTGAAGAGGGAGACTAGCCCTTTGAAATAGTCCTATATTGGCTTAGACCTGGTCAGGAAAGTTAGGTGTACCATCCTGTTAAGGTGTAGGTTGAGGTCAGCCCCGCTAATTGACCTAGTTGTAAGGGTTGAGGTCAGCCCTATGCTAATTGACCTAGTTGTAATCGGTGCCGCTCCACCCTTAAGTGAGCCTTTAATGGAATCCTCGAGCTTGTGAGCTAGAAGTGGGGACGTAGGCACAATTGGCCGAACCCCGATAACATATCGTGTGTCTGTTTACATTTATTCACTTTATATTTACCGCACGTGTATATTATGGTATAAATGATGTGCATAAATTAAATTTCCATATATTATATTGATCGGCGCATTAGAGATTGCTTAGAAGGACCCTAGGTTATAATATCCTGCTGACATCTAGCTTTACCTGGGAGAAAAGTTTAAAAATTCCAATTCCCCCCCCCCCCTTTTGGGAATACACCAATTCTAACAATTGGTATCAGAGCCTCGTTGCACAAGACTTGAACATTTTTGCAAAAAGATAGCAATGGCTCAAATTGGTGTATCCCCATTTGGTGAGGGTCGGTCACCTTTCAGTCCTCTTGTGTTTTGCGGTGTTGATTACATTGCTTGAAAAATTAAAATGAGCATATTTCTAAAATCTAGGAATTGGAGAGTCTGGCAGGTGATTGATAAGGGAACTTGTATGCCTATAGAAAATGATATTAATTTGATCCGTGCAAATTCATATTCCATGGACATACTATATCCTGCATTAGATTCTGATATTTTTTGTTTTTAAGTTTATGGCATGTACAAATGTGAGGGAGATCTGGGTTAAGCTGGAAAAGAAATATGGAGAGACCTAGGAAAAGGGAACCATCACTCCACAAATGTCATGTTCAGATGATCAGGGAGTGGTAAGTGATAGGGATTGTGCATCAACAGAACATGAGGTATATGATTTTCACTCAAGCTCATTTGAGGATTCATGTGTTGAATGTTGTGTTGCTACTTGTGCTAAATCATCTATTGAATATTGTGATAATCTTGTTATTATTGCACGTGATGATTCTTGTGAAAAATATTGTAATATATTGTATGATGAATCATCTAGTATTCCTTGTGAAAATACTGTTGTGGTTGCATGCAATGATTCATTTGAAAATTATTGTGTTGATTCTTTTGATGGATCATGTTCTGAATTGATAAATGGAAGCATGCCTTCGTGTGAAAAACTGGAAAATGTTTTATTGAAAATGAATAAGTTTCTAGTCAGGGTGAACAAGAAGAAGTTATCTCTCAAGAATGAAAAATGAAAGGATAGCTCAACAATTAGAAAAATTGAAGGAATATCATGCTATCCTTGAGAAGAAAAGGATTAAGAAGGTCTTGAAAATCATCTGCTTAGAAAGAAAAATTGACAATTATTCTAAAATGATTTTCAAATCTAAGAAGTATAGTTCGAATAAACCCTTAGGAGCTGAAAAAAATAATCTTTTGAAAAGGGTTCATCTTGCGAATCCCATTTTCATGCCTCATTGAGTAAAAATAGATTAAATAAGCATACTCCTTTATGTATATTCAATATTTGCTTATTTTGCAAAACTATGTGGAACGTGTGGTTTAACTATTTACTCAAAAGTGCCAGAGGCTTAGAAAAGGAAACAAAATGGATAATCATGAAAGCAAACCCCATAGGTCCTAAGGAAAAATGGATTTAAATTAATATTACTTTATTAAATGTTTCCTTAGATCATAGGCTTAGGTTTAGGGGGTTGTGATGACTATAGGGTTAGAAAGTGATTTGTGCTCAAAATGAAAATTCTTAGTATATGTATTCACATACACTTTTTTCCATACTAAGAAATTGAATAAACTCCACTTCCAGATGGACATGGCATCTATGCTCGATACTCAATTCTAAATGCTTAACCCATGCCAACACGAAAATCACAAAGTTAAGCAACTTTTGTCCATTGCACAAAATTGAGTGTTAGGGCTCCATTTTCTATCATATTTCACTTTACCCTAAACTCATCTTTGAATATGAAATGCCTAAATCAAACTCAAGTCATCACCCTTGGCTTAAAGCACTATTGATCATAAATGACTAATATATATATTGAGTGCTTCTTATAGCTATAACCAAATTAGAGGCATCCACTAAGGGATTGGTCCCTTTGAGTTTAAATTGTAAAACCTTTAGTCTTGGTTTATCTCATCCATTGGAAATCCTTACCAAACCACGATCATATTCGGTGAGGTTTCACTCATTCCTTGGAATGTATCCTTGCTCCTCTATGTCATCATTTTTGAAGGATTCTCTCCAATCACGAAAGAGCATTGTTTAAGAAAAGTCACACACTTCTTGTGCTCGGTGCCAAAATAGTTAGGACTCAAAGGAAAGTACAGTCAAAGTAATTGCAAAACTGGGAAGTAATCTACACTCAATAAGTCAAGTCTTGGCACGTGCTTCAATTGTGTAATATTTCTTCACCAAGAATCCGTAAGAAGCATGTTTTTGTTGTAACATATCAAATCTGAACCTAAGGGAGAACTTTGGATCAAAATGAAGCCAAATCGGGAAAATTCACTATACTCAGTCGACCGAGCATTGAATGAGTAAAAGCTCCCGGTTGGCTGACAACCCCTTGACTTTGACCTCACGGTCAGCCGAACTGCAGTGAACCTCTCCACCCTAGTCGACTAAACATATCGGTTTTCCCTTGGTCAACCGAACATAGGCACAGTACACCAACTCGGTCGACCGTCCATCTCAGTTCAAATTCTTTACGGTCGATCGAATAGTGTCGATTCGTGAAGAATCTGAACCGTCAATCGACCATATCTGCTCCTGGTCGAACAAACTACAATATATATATATATATATATATATATATTTAAAGCTCATTTGCACAAAAATTTTTAAGAGCTCTTTCACCATTCCCCTAAATATTATCGAGCAAACTTAGACCTGTGCCTCACATCCTTCTTCCTACATTCATGGCACATCAAAATGAGCACATTGAGGCCCATGATTTAGCACACGCTAAGGATGGATACTTCTTATCAGAATGATCCAAGGTCAAATACATACGTGAGTTTCATCCTAAGGAGGCCATGCTGGGTAAGATCTTAGATTTGGAGTTCATAAATCAGTATTTTGGGAATGTAATGAATATGTTTGAATATCAAGGTTGGAAAACCTCCATTTCCTATCATCCTGGGGGTCACTACCCAACCTAAGTTAGGCTATTTTATGCAAATTTGGGTAATGATGAAAATGGGTACTTCTCCAAAGTATTAAGGACTGATGTTCGCTTTGATGCTCAATATCTTTTAGATGTCCTTGACATAGATCGTGGAGATTTTGAGTGCCCAGACGTGGTAAGTTCCTAGATTCATGAATAGGAATTTATGATTGCCACATTTGCAAACCTGACCTTGTTTGATCCAAATACCGCCACCCAAAACCATCCCCCACAGTATAGGCAGTTTACATTAGAAGCCAAAGTTGTGCACCATTTAATCACTTATATTTGCTTTCTTGGGTTCTAGGGGGTTAGATTTCTTAGCAACCCATTTATATTTTCTTTCTTTTCATCTATTGCCTCTAAAAGGGCAAGAATACCCGAATAAAACATTTTCTTTCACAATATAAACAAATTTTATTTACATGTAAAGGGTTTAGCTTAAGTGTCTTATCTTTATTTGGTAGGAAACTTATTTTGATACAAAGGTTCGCAAAACCAAAAAATTTACATGAGGATAATCCATAACCCAATCCTTCTTTATAGATTCCAATTCTTTGAGACCCTAATAACTTATCAAAATTTTCTTTCCCATTTGTGAATTTGTAAATAGTTTTGCTATGATCCACAATTTTCTTTTTCAAGAGTATATTTTTTGCTAAACTTTCATCGATATGAATTTTTAGATTTTTGACTTTTTTTTGAAAATGTTCGTGATCTTCTTGAGCACGTTTAATAAGCTCCTCATTTTTCATTTTGAAAGAAATATTTTCTTCTTTTGAAGAGCAACAAAGACAAGTTTCTTTTTGTATGCATTTTAAGTATTTGTCTTCAAGATGTTTATGTTTTCTTTTGATAGATACTAATTTATCATATAATTTTCTACAAATATTTCTTAACTCATCGTAAGAAGGAGCATAATTATCATTAGAACTTACCTCTTATTTATCCTCTGCTATGAGGCAAAAATGAGTGATGCGAACCTCAAATGACACGCGTTGAGACCCAGCAAACAATGTTGGAATACTTGCCCAAGAAAGCTAAAATTCAGATTTTGATAGGAAACTCCGACCCAACGTTTATAAATGAAACATGAACCGAAAGTATAAAGTAACAAACCTCGACCCAATGATTATAACTTAATCATGAACCAAAGGTATAAAGTTGATGAGAATCAACAAACATCGTTAAAAGATCCATTGCATGTTCCAGTTGGGCCTATTACTAGAGCAAGATCCAAGAAGATCAAGAAAGCACTTCATAGGCTGATTCAAGATATTTGGGCTTATTCAAAAAAGGGCCACTCCAAGCATGGCCCAAAGAAATATGAAGGTCTACTAAACTTAATCCAAGTTTTTGATGGAGCTTAAATGTGTTAATCTCCTTAATAATGGTGTGCTATTCAAATAGAAGATTTGACTTTTTGACTTTTGTGTTATGTTTAATTTGTAATCATGCAAGACAACTTGTTTTGCTTGCACATGTCTTAGTAAGTTGTTGAGCCTAATTTGTAATCTTGTAATAAGTCTTAGTAAGTTGTTGAGAGTTGTTGAGAGTGGTTTGAAGTGTTCAAGGCTTTGTCTCCTAGGCTATGCCTATAAATAGCCTTCTCATTGTAAGAACAAAGATTCATTGAATAGAATGGAATAAAAATGTGAGGCTTTGTTTCTTCTTGGTTCTTTTGAGAACTTGTGAACTTATCAAGGAATCCTTCCTTGTGGCGTTCAAATTTTATACCTTTGGTTCGTGATTTAATTATAATCATTGGGTCAAGGTTTTATACCTTTGGTTCGTGATGCGATTATAATCATTGGGTCAAGGTTTGTTACTTTATACTTTCGGTTCACGTTTTATTTATAAATGTTGGGTTAGAGTTTCCTATCAAAAATCTGAATTTTAGCTTTCTTGGGCAAGCATTCCAATATTGGTTGATGGGTCTCAACGCGTGTCGATTGAGGTTTGCATCAAAAGTAACAAACCTTGACCCAATGATTATAATTGCATCATGAACCAAAGGTATAAAATTTGAATTCCACAAAGAAGGATTCCTTGATAAGTTTACAAGTTCTCAAAAAAACAAAGAAGAAACAAAGCCTCACATTTTTATTCCATTATTAAGGAGTTTATAACCATTCAGCAAGATAATCTCCATCAAAAACTTGGATTAAGTTTTGTTAAACCTTCATCTTTCTTTAGGCCAAGCTTGGAGTGCCCCGTTTTTTAATAAGCTCAAATATCTTGAATAAGCCCATGAAGTACTTCTTTGATCTTCTTGGATCTCGCTCTAGTGATAGGCCAAACTAAAACACGCAACGAATCCTTCATTGGTGCTTGTTGATTCTCATCATTCCCCTTCTCTTCAAAAGGATTTGACCTCAAATCCATGTAATATAAAACCAATACCAACGACAAGAAAATATTATAGAAACAATGAATAAAAGGAGTAGGACAAAAAACTAGATTTTTTAAGAGAAATGAAACTACAAAAGTCACGATTCAAGAGAAAAAAAAAAAAAAAAAACAAACTTTGAGAAGTACCAAATGATAGTATCTATTGCTTCAATATCACCTCTTTTTTTTTTTTGCTTTCTTTTCTTTTTGACTGCCTCCTTTTTTTTTTCTTTTTTTTTCTGATGTCTTTTTTTTTTTTTTTTCAACTTGGTACACATCACAAAACAAGAACAATGAAACAAAACAAAAGATAAAAAGATAGAATGATAGCAAGAAACGAAAAATAAAAAGATAGTTGAAATTAGGAATAGCTTCCCAAGAGAGGGGGTGAATTGGACTTTTAAAAATTTCTTTTAATTCCTTTTTAGAATTCTTAAACTTATTTTATTTCTTTTAACCAATTTGTGACTTGTTTGTTTAATTTGTTAAGCACTCAAGAACTTAGTTTCTTTATTTATTCCTTAACCATACAAATATGCAATCATTCAACCAAACCAATCAACTATAATTAGAAAGCAAACAATCAAGCCAATACACAGCACTTATGTAATATAAAAAGTCAAGATGGTTGTTTGTTTATATTAGCCAAATTTGAACTAAGCCTTGTATAGATGAATTTGCTTCTTCAATATGATGTGTAATATAAAATCCAATCGCTCTTTCCAAATATTTAGAATTCAGATAAACTCTTAGTTCATTTCTTTTTGGGATGTTTAACCAAGTAACGTACTCCCGTATGGTTTCCGCAAGATATGGTTTAACCAACGTACTCCCTTTCGGTTTCCGCAACCCAAATCAAAATAAAACTTTAAGTTTACTTGATTCCCAAATATACGTAGTATATATGATTTTCAATTTAAACCATCCATGCAATTTAAATATGTACTGAAAATAAAGAGTAGAGAAAGAGAGAGTGAGACGGAGATTTTTACGAGGTTCAACTTATACCCAGCCTACATCTTCACCTTTGGTAAACTACCACCAAAGGATTCACTAAACCTGTTCCTTTAACGGGCGAAACAAACCTTTACAACACTCCTTGGTTAAGGTTAGAGCCCGCCTTCTCCAAACGATATCCCCTCATCCGGTCACTCCTTAACTAGGCTAGAGCTCACCTCTCTAAGCAATATCTCCTTGCTTATCCAACAACCAAAACAACCCTTGGAATTGTCAATATACAAGATAAAGATCATATAGATGTGTACAAAGAACTTGCTCCTTAAAGAGCTGGTTAGTACACCAATTACAGCACAACTAATATACTTCAAAGTAAATCACAATATGGAAATTAACTTAAAGCTCAAGGAAGTATATCACCAATTAATTCTTTCAATGATTGAAATATTTATAATTTGTAGCACAATTCCGGTGGAAGAAGATCTGCTAAAACTCAGTTGAATTTGTGCACAATATGTGAGCTTGAGTGCAAGAGAGAGCCTTGAGAATTTGAAAGCAATTTGAGAGAGACTTTGAATTTTTTCAGAATTTGAATTCTTGGTTGTGTTGATTCAATAAACTTTGAAGCTTATTTATGGACTTTAAAAAGTGTATAACTTGATCCTCAAGTGGTTTGAAGTATTCCCCAAGTTTCCATAAGTTTTGAGCCACAAACAACCCTATTTAAAAATTTGACCGTTATGAGAAAATTCATAACAGCCGCGTGGCAGATGTTAAAAAAAAGGGGCAGAAATTTGGCAGTCATCTATCCAAACCCACACAGATGCCTCAAAGTGCACTGGCAGTCGTCTGTCCAGTTCATGACAATAGTCTGTCATGTTGTCAGCTTCGAGTACCCTTCAGTATTATGGTCATAAATTTTCCTGTATAACTCCAAATTTGATGATCTTGGTGTCAAATGAAAGCTAAGAGAAAATCCTAAAACTTTCACATTGAACACATTTTACAATAAGGATTTTTTAATTGATATCAAAGCACATCAATGAAGATTTATAAAAATTGACAGCATTTGAGAAATCCTCTTTTTGGTGCTTTTCATTCCAAAACCGATTCTAACCTTTTTAAAACAATTTTTGACCTTATAAAAATTTTTTCCAAGTATGTTCAAAGGTATCTAGGTCCAAGACATTAACCTGAGAGCTTCATGCATCCATATTGAAATTCTTTGAAGTACTTACAAGAAATTTCCTAGACTTTCGAATTTTCAATCCTTGAATTCCTTGAGGTCTTTATGCTTGCTTCATCTTTCTTTGAGCTTTCCATGTTGATTACTTTGGCTTTCATTCTTGAAGTTTTTGCTTTAATATCAATGCTCTCATGATTTTTAAGTTTTAATCTTTAAAGTCATGCTTCAAGCTTGATATAATCATCTTTATCTAAGGTACAAGCTCTTATGAACTCTTTAACCTTGCATTCTTCATTTAGTCCTGAAAATACATCACTTAACATAGCATGTTAAGATCCACTTTTTTGTTAGCATCAAAATAGGATATTAAGCCTTGTAAGGCCAACAATAGTAAACTTGATTTTAGAGCCTAAGCTCTGATACCAAATGATGCGAACCTCAAACGATATGCGTTGAGACCCAGCAAACAATGTTGAAATGCTTGCCCAAGAAAGCCAAAATTCAGATTTTTGATAGGAAACTCTGACCCAACGTTTATAAATGAAACGTGAACCGAAAGTATAATGAAACAAACCTCGACCCAATGATTATAACTTAATCATGAACCAAAGGTATAAAGTCACAAACCTTAACCCAATGATTATAATTGCATCACATACCAAAGGTATAAAACATTGATCCAATGATTATAACTAAATCATGAACCAAAGGTATAAAATTTGAATGCCACAAGGAAGGATTTCTTGATAAGTTCACAAGTTCTCAAAAGAACAAAGAAGAAACAATGCCTCACATTTTTATTCCATTATTAAGGAGTTTATAACCATTAAGAAAGATCATCTCCATCAAAAACTTGGATTATGTTTTATTAAACCTTCATCTTTTTTTAGGCCAAGCTTGGAGTGCCCTGTTTTTTAATAAGCTCAAATATCTTGAATAAGCCCATGAAGTACTTCTTTGATCTTCTTGGATCTCGCTCTAGTGATAGGCCACACTAAAACATGCAACGGATCCTTCAATGGTGCTTGTTGATTCTTATATGTGAGGTACTTCTTCTTTAACTTCTTCACTTGTTGAACATTCGTCTAGTTTGTCCCATGTCGTTGCATTCATGGCTTTGTACTTCTTGTTGTCTCCCTATCAATAGTTACCTTTGTTTTTGAACTAAGGACGATCGACCATCTTATGCCTGACTTTCTTGCAATTATAGCATCTCATGCTATCATTTTTACATTGTTGACTTTTTAAGTCCTATCTCGTTTTTTATAATGACAAATACAAGGTATTTAATGTTGACCAAGTTTATGTGCAGGATCAAATTGGCAAAATCATATGGAAGCACATATTGACTTGAAGAAAAAGAAGACCCAAAGTGTTTAATTTCTTTGTATTTTTAATTCAGGTCTGTAATATTATTTAAATTCCAACGGTCTATAATAATTGATACATATCATGCATGTAGGAATCTATAGGATTAAGACCGTTGAATGACCTTAGGGATCACCCTTTGGTTGACCGACACTAGATTTTTGGGACTAAGTCAAAATGACCTTAGAAAGTCCCTAAGTCCTTGCACTAGCACTTAGGGAAATCCCCACAATCAACTATGCAATCAGGGGTAATGATGAGAATCAACAAGCACCATTGAAAGCAAAATTCCTTTTGCTTTCTTTTCCTTTTTGATGTCTTTTTTTTCTTTACTTCTTTCTTTCCTTTTCTTTTCCGACATATTTTTTTTTCTCAACTTCGTTCACGCCACAAAAAAAAAAAACAATGAATGATGAACACGAACGGAACAAGATAAGACGATAACGAGAAACAAAAGATAAAAGGATAGTAAACCTGATTTTAGAGCCTAAGCTTTGATACCAAATGATGCCAACCTCAAACGACACACGTTGAGACCCAGCAAATAATGTTGGAATGCTTGCCCAAGAAAGCTAAAATTCATATTTTTGATAGGAAACTCCAACCCAACGTTTATAAATGAAACGTGAACAGAAAGTATAAAGTAACAAACCCCGACCCAATGATTATAACTTAATCATGAACCAAAGGTATAAAGTAATAAACCTTGACCCAATGATTATAATTGCATCACAAACTGAAGGTATTAAACCACAACCCAATGATTATAATTAAATCATGAACCAAAGGTATAAAATTTGAATGCCACAAGGAAAGATTCCTTGATAAGTTCACAAGTTCTCAAAAGAACAAAGAAGAAACAAAGCCTCACATATTTATTCCATTATCTTGTCCTCTTACAATGGTGAGATATAAATAGCTAGTATGGGAGACAAGGACATTAAACACTTAGCAATTCCCAGACAAGCATGGGAGAAAAGGACATTAAATACTTAGCGATTTCCACACAAGCATGGGAGACACACATAATAAATACATCAACTTACTAGACACATTAATGACTCACAACTTACTAAAAACCCATGCAAGTTATGTTGTCTTACAAAATACAAATTAAATGTAAAGACAAAAAGCCAAAAATTCAAATGCCACAATTGAATAGAACGCCATTAATAAGGAGATTACAACCATTAAGCAAGATTAGTTCCATCAAAAACTTGGATTAAGTTTATTAAGCCTTCATCTTTCTTTGGGCCAAGCTTGGAGTGTCCCGTTTTTCAATAAGCCCAAATATCTTAAATCAGCCCCTGAAGTGCTTCTTTGCCCTTCTTGGATCTCGCTCTGGTGATAGGCCCAACTGAAACAAGCAATGGATCCTTCAATGGTGCTTATTGATTCTCATCATCCCCCCTCTCTTCCAAAGAATTCGACCTCGAATCCATGTAATATCAAATCAACACGACAAGAAAATATTGTAGAATTAACGAATAAAGGGAGCTTTCTTTTCTTTTTTAACGTCTCTTTTTTCTTTCTTTATTTCTTTTCTTTTCTTTTTTGACATTTTTTTTTTCTCAGCTTTGTACACGCCACAAAACAAGAACAATGAATGATGAACACGAAAGGAACAAGATAAGACAATAATGAGAAACAAAAGATAAAAGGATAGTAAAACTGATTTTAGAGCCTAAGCTCTCATACCAAACGACGCGAACCTCAAACGACACACATTGAGACCCAGCAAACAATGTTGGAATGCTTGCCCAAGAAAGCTAAAATTTAGATTTTTGATAGGAAACTCCGACCCAATGTTTATAAATGAAATGTGAACCGAAAGTATAAAGCAACAAACGTCGACCCAATGATTATAACTTAATCATGAAACAAAGGTATAAAGTAATAAACCTTGACCCAATGATTATAATTGCATCACGAACCAAAGGTATAAAACCTCAACCCAATAATTATAATTAAATCACGAACCAAAGGTATAAAATTTGAAAGCCACAAGGAATGATTCCTTGATAAGTTTTCAAGTTCTCAAAAGAACAAAGAAGAAACAAAGCGTCACATATTTATTCCCTTATCTTGTTCTCTTACAATGGTGAGATTTATAAAGCTAGTATGGGAGACAAGGACATTAAACACTTAGCAATTCCCGCACAAGCATGGGAGACAAGGATAGTAAATACTTAGCGATTCCCACACAAGCATGGGAGACACACATAATAAATACATCAACTTACTAGACACATTAATGACTCTCACAACTTACAAAAAACCCATGCAAGCTATGTTGTCTTACAAAATAAAAATTAAATGTAAAGGCAAAAAGCCAAAAAGTCAAATCCCACAATTGAATAGCACACCATTAATAAGGAGATTACAACCATTAAGCAAGATTAGCTCCATAAAAAACTTGGATTAAGTTTATTAAGCCTTCATTTTTCTTTGGGCCAAGCTTGGAGTGCCCCGTTTTATAATAAGCCCAAATATCTTGAATCAACCCATGAAGCGCTTCTTTGCTCTTCTTGGACCTCGCTCTGGTGATAGGCCCAATTGAAACATGCAATGGGTCCTTCAATGATGCTTATTGATTCTCAATAATCCCCCTCTCCTCAAAAGGTTTCAACCTCAAATCCATGTAATATTAAACCAATACAACAAGAAAATATTGTAGAAACAATGAATCAAGGGAGTAGGAAAAAAAAATTCTTTTTGCTTTCTCTTCTTTTTTGACGTCTCTTTTTGCTTTCTTTCTTTCTTTTCATTTCTTTTCTGACATTTTTTTTTCTCAACTTCGTACATGCCACAAAACAAGAACAATGAATGATGAACACGAACAAAACAAGATAAGACGATAACGAGAAACAAAAGATAAAAGGTTAGTAAACTTGACTTTAGAGCCTAAGCTGTGATACCAAATGATGCGAACCTAAAACGACACGCGTTGAGACCCAACAAACAATGTTGGAATGCTTGCCCAAGAAAGCTAAAATTCAAATTTTTGATAGGAAACTCCGACCCAACGTTTATAAATGAAACGTGAACAGAAAGTATAAAGTAACAAACCTTGACCCAATGATTGTAACTTAATCCTGAACCAAAGGTATAAAGTAATAAACCTTGACCCAATGATTATAATTGCATCACAAACTGAAGGTATAAAACCTCGACCCAATGATTATAATTAAATCACGAACCAAGGTATAAAATTTGAACGCCACAAGGAAGGATTCCTTGATAAGTTCACAAGTTCTTAGAAGAACAAAGAAGAAACAAAGCCTCACATTTTTATTCCATTATTAAGGAGTTTATAACCATTAAGCAAGATCTTCTCCATCAAAAACTTGGATTAAGTTTTATTAAACCTTGATCTTTCTTTAGGCCAAGCTTGGAGTGCCCCATTTTTTAATAAGCTCAAATATCTTGAATAAGCCTATGAAGTACTTCTTTGATCTTCTTGGATCTCGCTCTAGTGATAGGCCAAACTGAAACATGCAACGGATCCTTCAATGGTACTTGTTGATTCTCATTGGGTAACTTATGATTCAAAATATGACTTAGGTCTTAAATATGTAAGGGGTTCGGGCGACCGAACCTTGGCATTGAAAATCCTCGGTCGACCAAACATAGGGAAAGTCAAATTATTGACCTAACTTTGGGCGACCAAACCGAATTGAACTAAGTGTTATCGGTCGACCAAACTCAAATCCTGACCTTTTCCAATGTCCTCGGGCGCCCAAACTCTAGGGTCATTTTGACCTCGGGAGACCGAACTAAGAGGTTCTGCAGACCAAACATAGGTTCGAATGACCAAACCTCAGACATTTTGAAAATCGCCTTGACCTCAGCCACCCGAACGTAACCCCGGGCACCCAAACTTCAAAAGTAGCTTTTCTGCATGTGAGTGTTCGGGCAACCGAAACTATGACTTGATCGACCTAAACTCTTGGGTTGCCATAATTTTTAACCATGGTAACAAAGGTTATTTAAGGGTAAATTGGATTAAAATCTTATTAAAAAAATTTAATAATTCCATCTTTGTCCCAACGGTCATTTTTTTTATAGAGTCTATATATACCTTCATTTGCAAATATTAAGGATTGATTAGCACTTTAATTAAGAAATTTTTTCTCTGAATTTCTTTGAGCTACACATTCCTATACAAGCCTATATTCCTCACTTTTACTCATTCCATTGCAAAATCATTTTGAGTGAGTGTATCTTGAGAGATCCTACATTGCTTATACTCTCATTGGCTTGATTGATTGTTGATTTTGTTAAGTGTTAGGCCAAAAGGTTTTCTCCTAGATTTAATCTATAAATTCATTTTTGGGGAAACCTTCTTTAGCTTGTTAGTCTTTACATTTTGATTGCAAGACTCTTAAACTTGTCTTGTGTTGTGAAGTAAATATATTTTGACAAGCTTGGTTTACAAAATATCTCTTGTGCTTAATATTTTTGAAAATTATTTTTGAGATATTTGATCATACTATTGGAAATCTTGAAACCCTACTTGTCATTCAAATATATTTACATGTTGTTTTCAAATATAGATTGGTAATACACTCTTGCACTTGATTGATCATTGACATTACCTAAAGTGCTATTACACATTGTTTGCACTGAGCTTATAGTTCCAATCTGTCTAGGGTGCATTGATTAGTGCGTGTGCGTATTGGTACAAATTTTTTTATTGGAGAAGCATCTTTATTTGTACACAAATTTGATATTCATTGATTGTATTCAGGCATGGCATAAGGGGTTGTTGATCTAGCCCATAAGGATCGGTAGGGCTTTCTCCGCCCCGTAAGGAGAGTTTGTAGAGGTTGAAGTTAACCCTGGGAATTTGACCTAGTTGTAAATGGTGCCGCTCCACCCATTGAGTGAGCAATAGTGGTAATCATCTGGCTTACGAGCTGAGGCGAGGACGTAGGCAGTATTGGCCGAACCCCGATAACATTTCTTATTCCTGCTTTTAATTTTTGCAATTTAAATTTTAGCACTTGAATGTTTGTGATTTATTATTGTAAATGATTGGGTTTATAATTGCATAGACAAACCCTATGTTGCATAATACTTCTAATTTGGATAAACCTAGGAAGAGAAATTTTTAAATAACCAATTTACCCCCCTCTCTTGGGAACACACCAATTCCAACATACTTCATTCCCCCTTTTCTTTTTGCTTTCTAAGCTTCTTGTTCAGTAGGAATCTTCTGAATCTTCTTGTGAGTAAAGCAACTCCATCTTCATTATCACTCTCATCTTCCTCATCTATTTCTTTTTTATTTGATGATTTTAAGGTGATACCAGTTGCCTTTTTGGGTTTTTCTTACTCAAGTGTTGTATTTTTCTTTTTGGTCTCGATTAACTCATCCAAGGATACCTTGGAGAGAGGTCCTTTGATTCTTTGATGGATGTTGATTTGACATGCCATGATTCAGGTAGTGATCGAAGAACCTTCTACACATTATCATCCATAGAATAAACTCTATCAAGTAATTTCAACTCATTTAAAATGTGAATGAAGTGAGTGAACATGGATGTGATTTGTTGACTTTTTAAGTCCTCTACCATTTTGATAATGACAAATCACAGCATCTTATTTATGAGTTAAGTATTTGAACAGGTTTAAGTTTCAAAAGGCACAAATGACCAATACAAAATGGAAGCCATGAAGTACTTAAACGAGCATTGTTAGCTTTACCGTAATCCCAAGAGAGGGGTGAATTGTTATCTTCAAATTTTATCCTCTAGGTTAATCCACTAATAGTAGTATTACACAAGCCTAAGGTTAATCTAGTGCAAATAAAGTAAATCAATATAAATATGCAGCGGAAATTAAACTGCACAATTAATTTAGCTAAGCATGCACAATAAAGTAGTAAATAGAGATGACACCCAGAAATGTTATCGAGGTCGTTGCTTTGGCTAACAAGTACAAGGATTACCACTATAAGCTCACTTAACGGGTGGAGCGGCACCTAAACAACCAGGTCAATTAGCACAGGGTTGACCTCAACCTTTACAACCAATCCTTACTGGGCAAGATTACCACCCCCTTAGGCCACGCCTGGAATATAATAGATTTTTTAATAAAATTTGCATACAACCAATATTCTTCTCAACTAAGCAGATTATGTACCAATGTAATCAATACACCACCAAATGATATGATAAGACAAGCTCAATGTGTTTTTAATGTCTATGCTTAAAAATTTATGCAAATAATGCAATCAGTATGTGAGAGTGTAAGTGATAGGATTTTTGTGTAAAAATAATAGTCTCAATCACAATGCAGAAACAAAGATCACAAGCACACTTGAAATTTCTCAACAAATAATTTTTAACAAAGTAAACCACCAAAGATATTCAAAAATGATTTGTAAAAGATTATTTAATCTTTGTGTCAAGATGATGATATCAATCAAAGGATAATATCTCAAAATGTATTTCTCAAAGATAAGCACAAGAGATATTTAAAAAAGATTTGTAAAATATTTTTAGCAACCAAAATCCAATGTGAACTCCTTGAGTATTTCAATGACAATGCAAAACCCAAAAGCTTAATGAAGTATTCCTAAGGAAGACTTATTAACAAAGTCTCCTAGAAACACTTGAGGCTTACTCTCAAGATAAAGAAATTTCAATCAACACCACACAAGTGAGAGTGTAAGCCTAGTGAGAAGAACACTCAAGCACACTTACAAAGTGATATTAGCAATAGAAGTGAGTGAGAATGAGTGTAGGATGCTTAAAAATGAGAGTAGGAATTTTTGAGTTTCAGAAGATTTTTGATACTTAAGTTTGCTAATCATTGACTAATTTTTGCAAATGAGGGGGTATATATAGAATTCCCCAAAATTATAAACGTTCAAGACATATTAGTCATTTTGGAAAAAGTTTAAGTGGGGTTAATAAAATTTAACCGTGTTTTAACATCAGTAATTCTCGCCAACCTGAGAGCACTGGTCGACCAAACTTAAGGTTTGGTTGACCGAGTGTCTAGATTCGGTCGATCGGGAGTATTTTGAACTAGGAAGATGGTCGACCATACTTGAGGGTTTCAAAGGCGATTTTACAATTTTGCAAGGTTTGGTCGACAAGGTCATTTTGAACTAGAAGGTTTGGTCAATCAGGCGATTGGCATTTCCCACATAGGGCTTTGGTCGACCAGGGCATTGCCTATATGTTTCGGGTCGGTCGACCAAGCGGTCAACACGTTGACCCGATGGGGGTTCGGTCGACTGAAGATCTCAGTATAACTAGGTTCAGTCGACCGAACATGCCAATTTCGGCATTTTTGGTCCTTTTTCTCTTTAAAATGTTATCTCCATTCATATAATGATCAACTTAATTTTAATAGGGCACTCTTTTATGGGTGCATGGGGGACCTAAGGTCAGTTTAGGTCTTTTTGAGCTTATCTATCTAATCATGCATGTAATGCATTGATTATTACAGACTATTTCCTATTTACTATTATAGATCCAAATGAGAAATGAATTGAAATACAACATAATATGGTCTTCAGGGTCTTCAAGTTCTACTTCCTGTGCCACCAATTTGATTTGCTAATTATATACCTGCACATAAACTAGATAGTCATCAAATACTTGACTATTTGTCATTATCAAAACTGAGTATGACCTATGAGGCCAACAAGAACATATCTTGGTGAATTCCATGGATATCCAAAGAGCAAAGCGTGAACACCTTATATTGTTTTAGTCGTAATGTTTTTAGGTTTCAATTGTGCATACATATTATCTGATTAAAATTGAAGCTCTTATATAACCTTAGGCTGACCTTAGGCACTCTATATTTCATGGAAAATCATTTTACAAATGTGCAAAAATTATTTCAAGTGTAAAAATCATTTTTGGAATGAAAACCTCCAAAACAAGTTTTTCAAAAAACCCTTCATGTTTCTTCCGTCGCTTTGATGAGCAGTATTCTCAATCAATCCATTCTCATTTTAAAAATTGTTCAACACAAGAGTTTTGGAATTTTTTCTTAGCTTTATTTTATTATCAAGAACGTTCCATGTGGTGTTTTATACAAAACGTAATCCCAAAATACTAAAAGGTGTCCGCAATAGAAAATTCCTTTCATGTTTCTGCCACCTCAATGATGAGTGAGTTTCTTAATCAATAACTTCTTATCTTAAAGAGTGTTCAACATGAAAGTTATGGCATGTTCTCTTAGCTTTTTTTTTTTTTATACCAAGAACGTTCAATTTGGAGTTTTATAGAAAATTGAATGCCTAAAATACTGAACAAGGTGTCCGCAACCTCTCGGGAAAGGCGTAGAAATAGACTAAAAACAACTAGTTTTAGAAATAAATTATAATTTAACACCCCAACGGCCATAAAACGGCCATATCTCCAATTTTCCTATAATTACCTTACAAAAACACTTGAATAAACTAAGAAAATCATTTGTAAAGCCTACTTGCATATTCTTTGATTTTTACTCATTTTTAAAACTCATTTTGAAGATCAAGTTCATATTTTATCCTACTCTTTCCTTTTGAAAATCCTTTTGGGGGAAATCTTTTTGGGTTATTCAAGAAAGGCTTGAGCATACATTCACACTCATATATATTGCTTGAAAGCCTTATTTAGTTTAATTTTACAAAGGTCAATCTTGAAGAAAATAATTCTCTTATTCTTATTTTGAAAATTCTTTTTGGAGAAAATCTTTTTAGTTATACAAGAAATCTTTGAGCATATATTCACTCATATATATTGCTTGAAAGGCTTTTTACTCGTCAAATATGGTAGGCTCGCCAAGGCTTGGGTCCTTAACTACCAAAAATAATATTTATAAAACCTAACTATCCCAAGTTCAATAGAAAGTGGGTAAGTCGGGTATCCATCCACGGAGACTTTAAGAGCAGTTATTAAATTATGTGAACCTCAATCGACATGCTCTGAGACCCTGCAAACAATGTTGGAATGCTTGCCCAAGAAAGCTAAAATTTAGATTTTTGATAAGAAACTCCGACCTAACGTTTATAAATGAAACGTGAACCAAAAGTATAAAGTAACAAACCCCGACCCAATGATTATAGCATAATCATGAACCGAAGGTATAAAATTTGAATGCCGCAAGGAAGAATCCTTGATAAGTTTACAAGTTCTCTAAAGAACCAAAGAAGAAACAAATCCTCACTTTTTTTCTTGATTTTTATTCAATGATCA
>NC_080429.1:50737566-50805066 GCF_029873635.1 Malania oleifera | reverse complement strand
CAAATTATGTCACTTACACTCGTGTTTCACTCTTAAATTGGCTTTTTCCCGATATTAGTCTCACACTCTTTTGCCTTTTTCCACTCGTAGTTTCCCCTTTTCAGTTCTTTATTGAACTAACAAACGTGATCAAGAAATTCAACTTGTAGAATTTAAACTAATACCAACAGTAAGAAAAATATTATAGAAACAACGAATCAAAGGGAGAGGACAAAAACTAGATTCTTTGTGAGAAATGAGAGAAATGAAACTACAAAAGTCACGATTCAAGAGAAAAAAGAAAACATTGATAAGTACCAAATCATATCTATTGCTTCAATATCACCTCTTTTTTTTCTTTTCTTTTTGACTATCTCATTCTTTTCTTTTTTTCTTTTCTTTTTCTTTTCTGACGTCTTTTTTTTTTTTTCAACATGGTACACGTCACAAAACAAGAACAGTGAAACAAAATGAAAGATAAAAAGATAGAATGATAGCAAGAAATGAAAGATAAAAAGATAGTAAACCTGATTTTAGAGCCTAAGCTCTGATACCAAATGATTCGAACCTCAATCGACACGCGTTGAGACCCAGCAAACAATGTTGGAATGCTTGCCCAAGAAAGCTAAAATTCATATTTTTGATAGGAAACTCCGACCAAACGTTTATAAATGAAACATGAACCAAAAGTATAAAGTAACAAACCCCGACCTAATGATTATAGCTTAATCATAAACCGAAACTATAAAATTTGAACGCCACAAGGAAAAATCCTTGATAAGTTCGCAAGTTCTCTAAAGAACCAAAGAAGAAACAAATTGTAACTTTTTTTCTTGATTTCTATTCAATGATCAATTTCGCTGGTACAATGATAAGATATATATAGCTAGCATAAGAGACAAGGATATTAAACACTTAACAATTCCAACACAAACATGGGAGACAAGGACATTAAATACTTAGCAATTTCCACACAAACATGGGAGACTAGGGCATTAAATATACCAACTTAATGGAAACATTAATGACTCTCACAACTTACTAAAAACCCATGCAAGCTAAGTTGTTTTACAAATTACAAATTAAATGTAAAGACAAAAAGCCAAAAAATCAAATCCCACAATTGAATAGCACACCATTAATAAGGAGATTATAGCCATTAAGCAAGATTAGCTCCATCAAAAACTTGGATTAAGTTTATTTAGCATTCATCATTCTTTGGGCCAAGTCTGGCGTGCCCCATTTTTTCATAAGCCCAAATATCTTGAATCATCCCATGAAGTGCTTCTTTGATCTTTTTGGATCTCGCTTTAGTGATAGGCCCAACAGGAACATGCAATGGATCCTTTGATCATGCTTGTTGATTCTCATCCTTAAACCTCTTCCAAAATAGTTTATTACGGCCTTGCTATGAAAAAGAAGTGAAAGATGGTATTTTGAAATGGTGATTGTCTAACAACAACTAGAAAGCATGTAACTAAAAGAAATAAATCTAAACTATTGGGAAGCAAGTAAATTTCTAAGTTACCCTACTCCAACAGGCGATAATTTGTTTCAAATCAAGTGCTGGATGCCATGCTTCTAACTATGCTTATCCAGACTTCCATAGAAGTACTAACCCAAGCAGGCCAAAGTAGAAGAGGGGCAATCGAGGGCACAGGGTAGCAAAGGTGCACCAACCGTCTGAAGCACTGTTGGGAACCGAAGAATACTATGTCTCAACGATAATGAACACCTCCGTGATTCCATAGCCGACTAATATGCAGCAATGCTTAACCTTATGAGCAATCTTTCATCAAACATATAGTAAGTAAATCAAAAGCAGTAAATGAAAGCCTAAGTAAAATGATCATCCCTTTATCATTCAAAACGTCTGTCACTAATGCCAGAAGTACAAGAGTCCTAATATACATGGCTTTTGTATGAACACCACTGGTTGCCACAGGCCGTCGTACACTCCATACACAAACTGAAACTACTTTACTCCTACTCTAACTTGGCTCTCAATGACTTCCTAGGTCTGTCACTAATCTAAGAAATGCCAAAGAGGAACCCTGAGCTTGTGTTCGTAGTGAATACTTATAGGCTCTAGGGTTTGCAAGGGTTGTTTTATAAGTTAGGAAAAAGTTTGCAGCAAATCTCACACAGCAAATCATCGCGGTTGACCAAGACACTCTTTGGAATTCTTGTGTGTGCCCTAGTTGGATCTCACGGGAAAAATCTTCAATTTCTTGAACTTTGTCATGCCTCAGGGTCTTGATGGTCAAGCTTATGGTTGAGACTTGTAGTATCTCGATCTTCAAGAAATCTCACTTTCTTGACAAAGTCACCATGGAAGGTATCTTGTTTGAACACTTCATCGAGACTCTCGGTATTTCTGAATTTTAGTTCTGTCTTAGTATCTTAATGTGGTTGCTCCAAGGTGTCACTTGGTTGTGCACTTGGTCAAACCTTGCAGCATTTTGATCTCAGTCTGAACCTTGGAATTTGCAGTGGAAGACTAAGTCGCTATCGTGGTTTTCTGGTCGCACATATGATCAAGCATCATCATCTTGTCTATTTATGATCTGAAGCTTTTGAAGCTTGGTTGAACGTCTGAATTCAAGATTTGAATCCTCCAAATCCTCACTGGCTTCTTGTAATGTTTAACTCCATGGTTTTAACCTATTTTTCTTGAAAAGACAAACAAACCTTACATAGCTCTGAACAATGATAACTCTGGGTAAATACATAATTAAATGAGGGTCTAAAATCATGTATTTTAGGGACTCATCACAGCCCCCAACTTACATTTTTCTAGTCCTCGAGCAACGTAAAATCTAAGAAAACTACCAAATCCTACCTATATCCTCTTTCGCGGGAAGAACGGTTGCATTTACCATATGCAACAAGGCATTAAAACCCTAGATTGATCCTAGTGGATGAGTTCTAGTCTCGTGAGGGTTTCCAAGGTGATACCCACAAACACCAGTTTAAAAAATGGAAACGCATGCAACACAATCATACCATTTTACATACAAAGATATAACTTTATTACATATAGATTCCTTTATACGCAACTCCATTATACACACACTCCGCAACATTTTAATCATACAAAACTCAACATAACAAAGCCATTTCAAGATGCTACTCACAGAGGATTAATTTATGATTATAATTCAAAGTTAATATTACGATGTAAATCTAAGTATGAATAGGCCACTTCATAGGGCATATGTAAAGGATATGATTTGTCTCACTCAGAATGCTCAGAGGCACCTACAGAACGGTCGTCTTGACTCAACCTCACTGGTTTATTTTCTCAAAATTATCTCAAGAAAATGGATTCACTCTCATATATGAGGAAGAGTGTCATGATCAAACATCCCACATATTTGAAGAACTAACGTTAGAAGTGTGGAGTGGACTAGTCTTATAGGAAAGGGATCTAGCCCTTATTGAGGTGTCAGGTCCTTCACCCTAGCATCTTCTCACTCACTCGCCACATTTAACCACCCTAGACGAACTTATGCCCAAACTTGCGTGAATTCATCAAATGCATTGGATGAAAGATCCTTCATATGTGCAGATTCGTAGTGTGTGTCCTTAGCTTGACCTTTTTATCTTTTCTCAAAGCAGGTGTATATTTTTTGCTTCATTTTTCTCTGCTCAGGTTTCTCTTTCTTTTTCATTTTTTTTTTCTTTACATGGCCAGCTAAGACAATCATCACATTCTTATCTTGTCTTCATGTTTCCAATAGGAATGTAGCTCGAACAGGAGTCCATGGAAAAATTTAGTCTCTAAAGGTGGCTTGACCTTTATGTCTTGAGTAAGCTACAAGACCTAGGTTTATATCTCCCCACTTGATGTCACCTCTAGGCTAGAAAATACAAGAGAAAATACTAGTTGTCAAAGGAAATCCAACAAAAGAAGGAAAGATGAGTTTTATAAACTTAGAGTTTGACGTCAAAAACTCAAGCAATGAACGGATGGCTCAACAGAACCTAACAACGTGTCATAGTCACCACGGTCGTTCTCTCAATGTTCTCAAAGAACTCTAAGTGTTACAAATCACGTGTAAATGTGTTTTTAGCCCCGTGAAGTACCATGTAAATACTAGAGTTTACATTGCAATATTAACCCAACAACCCACTAGTCAATGACCTAGAGTACTATCAAGTTGTCGATCATGTTATGTGATCTTTACACAACTAATTTACTACATTGTTGGTGAGCATAATGAAATCATATAGCTGAAAATCTTATGCATATAACACTATGTTATATGGGTGTATGTAGAGTGGTATAAAATATGTTAGCATGGTTCACTGGAAAAAAATTTTAAAATGTGTCATTTTTTTGCATGAAATGTGCCATGCACTGTATTACCCCTACCCCCAACTTAGAACTTCAGTGTCCTCACTGAAGTGTTGAAAGAAAAATAGAACTCAGGCAAGGGATGGGACAGTGCATGGTGCTGGTAAGAACAAATAGTGTACCTTCAAAATATAATAACCAAAATAGCATGCATGCAAAGATACCTTGTAGCACAAAAGACCATAATGGCCAGCAACACCAAGAATATTTATTAACAGTAAAGGTTAGCACGTTGTGATACAAATAGTGCAAAGTCAAGCACATTATGGTGCTTGAAAGGACAACAAAAGAAAGGAGCACAAAAACACATGTGCATCAATAGCACAAACAAGCAGTATGAACTAAAACTTGGGTAGCCAGCCCTTGCCCTATATCAGTCCTCTCCGAAAGAGCAGTCATTGTCATATTCATAATTTCCTCCTCCTAGATCACTAGATGCGTTACAGGGGGTACTAGTTTCCAATTGGCGTTCCTCGAACGTCTATACACTTGAAACGGCCTCCTCCTCTGCTGAAACATAAGCAGTGGAGCCTGCGGCTGGTGATGGAACTTAAATAGGTGCTTGATAGGCTGGCTCCAGGGCCACTGGGGGAGTAGAGGAGGTTGATGGTGGAGAGACCATCCTAGATCGGCTATAGTGCCATATGATGGGGGGAGGTTCGATTTGTAGTGGAACTAGTAGTTGTGGTACTTCGACTGGTACGATGAGAGCAGAAGTCGTAGCTTGAGCTAGTGGGGTAAGTTCCAGATGGGGTAGGGGAGAAGTAGGTGTTGTACTGTGTATAGTGACAAGAGGTTGTACGAGAAACAGAGCATGGAAGCCACTTCTTCCCTCTCGCCTAGGGATTCAATCTCAATCATAATTGTTGGGCTAGCTAAAGATTGGGCATGGTGATCAGGAGAATAAAAGGTGGGTGAATGTCTAATTGGGGAGCCTACTGGAGACGGTGGACGAATTGAAGAAGCAGCAGGTGCAGGGGATGGGCTGGAGGGGCATTTTGATTTGCCACAACATCAAATGTAGGAAGGATAATAAATTCAACTGCTTAAGGAGATATGACATACAAGATCTCAAATAGACCATGAAAACCCATGTGCATCTCCTCATGCATATCCACCAACTCAAAACGAATAATCTCCCGATTATGGCATAAATAGTCCAAGTCCTCCCCAGTCAAAGGCACTGAGGGGGCTACTGATGGTGGTGGTGTTGCGACTAATGTAGAGGGCACATCTACTATTCTCTTCTTCTTTTTTGGAGCGTGGCGAGGAGGTGGACCCGGTAATTGTATAGGCTCATCCTTGGGGATGCACCATAAATTTTGCACAAGTAGCTCAGATCCCTAGGGTTCTTCAAATGGGGTCCACTGATGAACTTTTAGTCGGGAAGTGGCTACCAATTGTAAACTCTACCGCCATAACCTTTTAGTCATTACCTCACCAATAGGAACATGTGCCTCTAGATTCCCAAGGTTAATCTTCAAGTGTTGCAGCATGGCCATGATAATTTGGGCATAGGGGATGAAGGGTCATCTCAGCTCTTTACAGGACTGTCCTTGGGAAGGTTTAGGCGGCGAACTTTCTAGCTTTAGGTGTTTCTCATTCCTCAGATAAAATTTAGTCATTTCATCTACTATTAACTAAGGTACATTCAATTGCATTCCTTTATGTACTACTTATAGCACCTGCAGACGAATGCCATGCCACTTAGAATGATGCCCAAAGGCACAGATGTTGCGCTACAGAATTAAATCCCATAGAAGCAAATAATCAGGTAGTCTGCTTCGAGCTATACAAGTGCCACGTACCATGTTACCGCCATCATAATATTGATCATGGAACATGTGGTGGAAGATATGATGTACATCGACAGAGTCCAATGCCTCCCATAGTGTGTCATCAGTCTTTGAGTGGGGCCAAGCCTTGTTAATTAAGGTTAAAGTAAACTTAATCCCAATGTCGTGGACCAATAGTGGACCACACCCCCGTTGTCGGATCATGCTACATATTCTGATAAAATGCACAAATCAGGGCTGGGTGATAAGAGGATGCAGGTGGGGTCATATAATGGTCAAACTTCCTTAGTTCAAAGATATGAACACAACATATTTTCTTTTCATGGGCCCGTGTCTCATCTAAATTAAGGGTGTACATTGGGTGGAAATCGTAGTCATCCAAGGTAATTCTTTGGATGCTCTACCTTCTGCGGTGCTTTTCTGGTTCTGGTCGGGGTTGTGATGACTGGCTTCTTATTGCAGCTGGGTTTGGTGAGAGGTGTTCATATTCTGATGACGTTGCATCGCACAACTACGTAGGGATCTTTCTCCTCTTAGCAGGGGCCCGAGATGATTGAGGTTGATTTGATGCAACCCTAGATTTGAGATGATGAGGCATCCTAGTGCTATGGGGGAAAAAAGGGTACATTTTGAAGAAAAATGCAAGGAGGGATTGAGAGGAGGTGAAACCATGTACCCAAACCCTGAGCGACATTGAATAGATGGTGTACCTAAGTGACAGTGTCGCCAGTGCTAGGACTTCTCAGAGTGGTTGTTGGAAGAATGCTGATGTGTGACGGACGCTGGCGAAGCTTCGAGAACAAAGTTTTAAGTGGAGGCGATGAAGATCAATTGGGGTGGTGGATTGTGGAGCTTCAAATGATCACGGGGGATAATGGGTTTCTAAATGATCTTGTATGCTGCACCGACCAAGTCGCACCAAATTCTCACTTTGGACGTGCTTGGTTGCTTTCCTCCGTACCTTTTTTTGTAAAAATATGGAAAAGAAAAACCATCAGGTTGCCTCCTGGAAGCACTAAGTTTATCGTCTTCAGCCAGACGTGTCAATAGTACACCTTGAAATCATCTTGGTTTAATAACAAGCATTTTGTCCTCCACTTCTTCTTTGAACTATGTATCATTTACCAAAATTTTCACTTCTAACCCAGAGATTGTATCACGAATTGAGAGCATATATTCATAGGGGTCATCAAGGTCTGATAGAGGGTTGATCTCATTTTGAATCATTTCCCCTAAAGGATTCCTCCAAAAAATTGAAAGAGCAACATCCTTAACAAACTCATCAATAATATCAACATCTATAACATGGATGTCTTCAAGTGGATGCTGAGATGTGTGGGATACGTTCAATCAAAGGTGTATGTTACCAAAGGACACATCCATGATCCCTGTCCTATATTGAATACAAGCACTTACCACAGCCAAAAAGGGACGTCCTAACACGACAGCGATCTAATCTTTTGTTAGGTGAGAAGGATCCATATCCAAGACTATGAAGTCAACCAGATAGTAGAATTTGTCAACCTTAACTAAGACATCCTCTATTACACCACGGGGTTTTGTCATCGATCAATTAGCAAAACTTAATGTTACCAGGGTGGGCTTCAGCTCTCCTAAATTATTTTTTTTTTTTTTGAAAACAGAGTATGGTAGAAGGTTCACACTGGCTCCTAAGTCCAATAGGGCCCTATCAATGGTGTAATTACCGATTACACATGAAATAATTGGAGCACCAGGGTCTTTTAGCTTAGAAGGGAGGTGACCTAAAAGGACTGATCTTGCATGCTCGGTCAACTTAACTTGCTTGTTCATATGCACCCTTGATTTACGCTTTTGCGTGCATAGATCCTTGAGGAATTTGGCATATGCAGGTATTTGTTTGATGGCGTCTAAGAGACGGATGTTGACCTTAACTTGCTTAAATGTGTCCATGATGGATTCAGTAGTGGTCTGCTTCTTATATTTAAAGGGTGCATGGAGAGCTGTAGGGTAAGGGGCTGTAGGAATACGGAGGGGAAGTGTTTCATGTTGTGGCAAGGTAGATGCTTTAGTGTCTGATTCTGACTCATGGGAAAGAGTGGCGCCTACTTCGATAGGTTCGGCCCTCATCTTTTCTCCACCTTTTTCTTGGCTTATTCGTTCCCCGACCCTATTGTTGATTTCCATACCACTCCTAAGTTTGGTTATCACCTGGGCATGTATTTTATGTAGTGAAGAGTCTACTATAGTCTCACTTTCTATTCTATATTGACTTTAAGGCATTGTTTGCGTCTGGCTTGGCAGCTCACCTTTGTTCCTCCTAATAACTAAGCTAGTGAGTTGCCTCATAGTGGTCTCCAACTAACTATGGATTGTGCGTGAGACTGGAGTATTTTCCGCTTCACGTGGCGATTTGCTTCAATGCTTTATAAGGTTTTCAGCATTGTCTCTTCAAAAGAATCATGGTGAGTTTTTTGAATAGATGATTGTTGAAACAATGATGTACTCTGCATTGCAATAGGGGGATCTTGGAAAGTTGGATATGGTCGAGGGAGCGAAGCACTCGGGGTCTTTGGACTTGAAAGTCCGGAGCTAGTGGCCTTTAGGGGAAGTTGGGGTGTTGCTTCCATCCGAAACCATAGGTATTTGAATCGTAGCTTTTTGTCTGTCGATCATACCAATGGTGGGTGGCTCTTATTTCCTCCTACACAAGCTCAAGTTGGGAAGGCGTGTGTAGGCAATTATAACATGTATGTGCAGGGTTGGAACAAATTGCACAAACTTCTACACACACCATTGATTGTGGTTGTTGTCGTATACACAAAAACTGATCAAGTTTCTAGGATATGGTGTGCAAAGTAGAACTTAGGTTCTAGCTCGTGGTCAACTTGTAAACTCCATTAGATTTAGAAGTTGATGGGTGAGGTAGTCTACGGGTGGCAATCATGAGCTGTTGAGAGTTTTCAGCCAGATTTTAAAAGAGAATCCAGACTTTGTTCTCGTGCTTAGTGAGGAAAGTACCTCCGTACAACGCATCAACCATGGACCTATCTTTCTCAGCCAACCCTTTGTAAAAAGGTTTGGACTAATTGCCACTTGGAGACTTGGAGATGTGGGCATTTTTGGAGCAAGTCCCTAAAGCGCTCCCAAGTCTTGAAAAAGAGTTCCCCATCCATCTGTGAGAAACATGTGATGGTTCTCCAAAGCTAGTTAGTCTTCCCTATTGGGGAGTACTTTTTAAGAAATTCATGTTGCATGGTGGCCCAGTTGGCCATCGAGTTTGGTTCTAAGGACGTCAGCCAATATTTGGCCTTATCCTTCAGAGAGAATGGAAACAGCCTAAAACGAAGAGCATCATCACTAAAATTAGGTATACGGATGGTGGAACATATTTCTAAGAACTCATCTAGATGCTGATAAGGATTTTCAGTAGAGTTCCTATGAAAGTTGGGCAGCATCGAGATCATCGAAGTCTTAATCTCAAATTGTTCCACCTGAACATCTGGTACATCCAGGAACTAGATGCAAGTGTATGCATTGGTACAAAGTAGTCCCTAAAAGGTCGAAGGTGTTGCTCTCCCACCACAGGTAGGTGGGGAGCGTGGGGTTCCGGGATTTGTTCAGTGGGAACCTGGGGGTTATCTTCGACCATTGCTTTCAATTCAGATGATTCGAAATTCTCTGGATTAGAAATAGGTTTCCTAAGGGACCTATGGAATTTTCAATCTCAAGATTTATGTGAATTATCCTGAGTTCCTAAGAATGCAAACCAAACATACACACGTGTAAGCACACATATTCAGACTTCAAAAATAGAAAACAAAATAAAGAAAATAGAAATTAACAAAGAAAGTGAAAACAAAAGGAGAGAAAATTAAAAGAACAAGGCAATAATACTCTAAAGTAGAAGTTGGCATATAACTGTAGCCAAGTCCCCAGCAACGGCCCCAAAATTTGGTAGGCTCACCAAGACTTGGGTCCTTAACTACCAAAAATAATATTTATAAAACCTAACTATCCCAAGTTCAATAGAAAGTGGGTAATTTGGGTATCGATCCATGGAGACTTGAAGCGTAGTTACTAAACCTCTTCCAAAATAGTTTATGGCCTTGCTATTTAAAAGAAGTGAAAGATGGTATTTTGCAATGGTGATTGTCTAACAACTACTAGAAAGCATGTAATTGAAAGCAAATAAATCTAAACTACTGTGAAGCAAGTAAATTTCTAAGCTACCCTACTCCTACAAAGCAATATTGTGGTTCGAATCGAACGCTGAATGCCATGCTTCTAACTACACTTATGCAGACTTCCATAGAAGTACTAACCCGAGCTGGCCAAAGTGGGAGAGGAGCGATCGAGGGCGTAAGGTAGTAAGGGTACACCAATGGTCCGAAGCATAGTCGAGAACCAGAGTATACCCTGCCTCAATGATAATGAGTGTCTGCGGTTCTGTAGCCGATTATTTCCCTCTAACTAATACACAATAGTGCTTATCCTTATCTGCAATCTTTCATCAAACACACAACAAGTAAATGGAAAATAGTAAATTAAAAGTAGTAAATTAAAGCATGAGTAAAAAGATCATCATTTTCTCATTCAAAACATCTATCACTAATTCCATAAGTACAAAAGGAGATCCTAATATGCACGGCTGTTGTATGAACACCGCCAGTTGTCACAGGCTATCGGACACTCCATACGCGAACCGAAACTACTCTACTTCTACTCTAACTTGGCTCTTAATGACTTCCTAGGTCTGTCACTAACCTAAGAGAGGCCAAAAAGGAACCCAGAGCTTGTGTTCATAGCGAATACTTATAGGCTCTAGGGTTTACAATGGTTGTTTTACAAGTTAGGAAAGTTTACAGCAAATCTCGTGCAGCAGATCAGCGCTGTCGACCAAGTCGCTCCTCTGGCATTCTTTTGCATGCCCTAGTCGAATCTCGCAAGAAGTAAGGGATTCGAATCCTTAATGTCTTCGACTTCATCATGCCTCTGGGTCTTCATGGTTAAGCTAATGGTCGAGACTTGCAATATCTCGATCTTCAAGAAATCTCAGTATCTCAACATAGTTTCCCTGGAAGGTCTCTTGGTTGAACACTTCTTTGAGACTCTCGGTATTTTTGAATTTCATTTTTGTCTCATTATCTCAATGTGGTCACTCCATGGTGTCACTTAGTTGCGCACTTGTTCGAACCTTGTAGCATTCTGATCTTAATCTGAACCTTTGAGTTTGTAGTGGAAGACTAAGTCGCCACCCTTGTGGTTTGCTAGTCGCGCCACATGGTTGGGCTTCATCTTCTTGTCTATTTATGATCTGAAGCTTCTATAGCTTGGATGAACGTCTGAATTTGAGCTTTGAATCTTCCAAATCCTCCCTGGCTTCTTGTAATGACTAACTCCATGGTTTTAACCTATTTTTCCTGAAAAGACAAACAAACCTTACATAGCTCTAAACAACGATAACTCTGGGTAAATACATAATAAAATGAGGATAAACAAAGGTAAATGAGGATCTAAAATCATGTATTTTAGGGACTCATCAATATATTTCAAAGATCAAATTTATATTTCTCCTACTTTCTTTTTTGCAAATATCTTTTTAAAAGAAAATTTGTTGGGTTATACAAGAAAGCTTGAGCATATATTCATTTATATATACTTGCTTGAAAAGTTTCTTTAGAAAGGCTAGACCATATATTCACACTCATATATTTTGCTTAGAAGCCTTCATACATTTAAATATTTCATAGATCATTTGAGGAAAATATTTCCACCAAACTCCATTGGGCTTCATATTTAAAATCACTTGAGAGTGCATTTAGAAGTATTTTTCATTGTACAAATCATCTTATGAAGAAGCATTTATCTGTATGCAAAATTTATTTTATAAATCATTTGTATTTGCAGTTTAGGTTATGAACCGTGCCAAGCGAGGGGATATCACTTGGAGAGTTTGCTCCACCTATAAGGAGTGGACCGAGTGAGGGGATATTGCTTGTATAGGTAGCTCCGCCTATAAGGAGTGTCTAATGGGTGGCTCTACCCGCTTTGAAGGAGTGTTATAGTGTAAATCCTCAAGTGGTTTGCTTGAGGCGAGGACATAGGTGGGGATAGCCAAACCTCGTAAAAATCACCGATTTCATTCTCACTTTCCTTACTCTAATTAAATTTCTGCACGTGTATGTTTACATTTAGTTTGTTGTGATTGCTTATATATTGTTGTGATTGTTTCATATACACATTTAATTTTTATTGGGATATTATTTGTGAATTGGTTATATAATTAGCAAAAGTTTTTAAAAATCCAATTTGCGCCCCCCCCCCCTCTTGGGATTACACCAATCCCAATTGGTATCAAAGTCAAGTTGCAATAAGCTTAACCATTTATTATAAATATTGCATGAGTCACATAAGTGTATCCCTATTCTGTGAGGGTCGATCTTTCTCAAGGCCTCCATTGTTTTTTGGTGTAGATCACATTGTTTGGAAACAAAGAATGATCATTTTTATTCAAACAATTGATTAGAGGGCTTGGAAAGTGATCAATCAAGGGAACTATATCCCAATGAAAATTATTCATAATGTAGAGTTTCCTAAACTAGAAAATGAAATGAATGAGCATGATATTAGCTTAATGTAGATCAATTCTAGTGCTCTGGGCATGCTATATTGTGCTTTAGATACTAACATTTTTAGAGAAATCATGGCATGTCAAAATGCTAAGGATATTTGGGAGGAACTCGATAAGAGGTATGGACAAACCAAGAAAAAGAAGGCCACCACTCCAAATGATTCAAGCATAAAAGATCAAGAAGGAGAAAATTGTTGCTTTATAGCATTAATCGATGAAGAGGTACATTCCTCTCCTTCTACATCTTTAAATGATTCATGTACTGATTCTTGCCATAAATCTTGTGATAATTATAATAGTGTATCATGTGATTAATCTAGTAATGAAAGCATGCCAACTTATGAGGAACTTCAAAAGGAATATATTAGGACTCATAAGTTTCTTGTTAAAATAATTAGATGATATACTTCTTTGAAAAACAAGAATGAAACATCAATGAAAGAATTAAAATCTAAAATTCGTGTTGAAAAAGAAAAAGATTTGAAAATCATGAGATTAGAAAACAAGAATGAAAATCTAGTAAAAGAGCTAGAAATTCTAAGATCCCAAATTTCTATTGAAAATGAGAAGGATCTTTGTATTTCTGAACTTAATAATGAGATCAACGAAATGGCTAAAGAACATGTAAGATTACAAGCAAATTGCAAAGGCATAAAAAATTTGAAAATACTTTGCCTTGAAAGAAAATTAGGGGAACAAACTAAGATCATCTACACATTTACTAGAGGTAAAGAAAAGTTTGATAAGTTCATAGGCTCACAAAAGATGACCTTAGACAAGGAGGGCATAGGATTTAATGGCATTGAAAACAATAAGAAAAATAACCTCTACATGGGGTACTTTGTAAAAGCGTCCAAATACTATGCTAGTACCTCCTCTAGTGCATATGCTTACACCACGTGCTTCCTACGTAAAAAGAAAGGGCATATAAATTTGATTGCCCATTTAAAAGGAAAGGTCTAAAACCCAAACAAGTATGGAGAGTCAAAGAATCACCGGGCTCTAACCCATCAAAACTCAAGGACAAATGGATACCAAAATGAACCTCGATGACTCCTCCTTAGATCTTAGAATTGAAAACCTTGTAGAGTTATTCATCCATAAAAAAGGGATAGTGATGACTAAATGCTTAGAAAGTGGTTTGTGCTTAATTGAAAAATCTTAGTATATGCATTTACTATACAAAAAACCTTAGAAACTCAAGCCAATATGAAAAATTCAAATGATATATCCAATCTAATTGATTAACATATTTATCAAAATGGTTGGTTAAAGTTTGAAAATATTGGCTATAGCATGCTAGCTTTGAACTGAAAAGGAATGAGATAAGTTCTACTTGAATGCAACATTAGTCTCCATATAATTCATATCATTCCTTCGAGATGTTCAAAGTAAAGGTTAAGGGCGTGTCTGGATATATTATTTGGAACCTTATATTTTTTAGATGAATAACATAAATCATCATTTCTTGAGTAAAATATCAAAAGCATGCTCAGGTAAATCCCCTTCCAATGGACAAATGTGTCTTTATTTCTTAAATAGTTCTTAATTTTTAATTCATGCTTTAATATGAAAATCAAAAGTTAAGCATATTTTGTCCATTGCATAAGTTTGAGCTTTAGAGAATTAATCTTATACTATATATCATTTAACCCTAAACTCATCTTAGAGCTTTATGCTTGATCATATTCAAGGGCATTCGAAACTCATCCCCATGCTAGAAAAGTTAGTCATCAATGTAAATTCAAAGTATCAAATTCTACTTCTCGTAAACACATATTATCATGATCAATCCTCAATCGGCTGGTGCTTATTAAAAGAAATCCCCTCATAACCAAATTAGAAGCATCTACTAAGGGATTCAAGGTCGTTGGTAAATCAAAGCAAATATTTCCTTTGTGCTTAATCAGCAATAAATCTCTAGGCTAATGGAAATATAAAAGGGTCTCTCTTCTATAGGAACTCTTTGCCAAAAATTGATCATATTTAGTAAAGAATTATCCTTTCATAATATCGTATCCCTGCTTAAAGTTATAAACAAATTGAAAGTATACCTTCCTATGGTAGTAATTCAGGAGAAAATTTTTTTCTCTCACCAAAGAGCTTTATTCAAGAAAATTCATATACTCCTAAAGGCTCTTTGCCTAAGTAGTTAGGAGATTCTCATCACTAGTATAAAAATATCATGCTTAGTCTAAATACTCTTCTAAATTCATTATTGAAGATAATTTTAAGAATATTTATCCGCAATCCCTTCATAAATTCTCAACTATAAATCAAATCAATTAAAGCTTTTGAATGGTGTTGAATGGCTAAGATGGTTGCACTAGGTTTCAATCTAAAATAATGAACAAATTTCAAGAGACCTATGAATGAGCAATTAAAATGGAAAGCCATTCAAAATACATAAAGAAGGTGAAAAAGAAAGAACATATAATAGTGATGAGTAGACTGCATAACTGAGCGGGAGCAACAGTTTTAGATTTCATCTGATAAACACTTTATGATATTATAAAATACCATCTTATCTTGTTTTTATGCTTTGTAAGTACAACACTGAATATCACTATCCATAATTTGCTGAATGTTTTATTTTATCTGATGAATAGTTAATTTTTTCCATTATAGCAAGAACTGTTTTTGGACTATATTGAATTGTTGAGAACCATCTGCATGGTTGATGTAGAATTCATGTTGTAGAGATGATTAGGAAACTTGCATGTTTATTGAGTTCAACACCATCTGCATGGTTGATACAGAATACATGCTGGTAGTTGTTTAGGTTGTTGCACGTTTGGATTGAATGCCATCTGCATGGATGATGCAGAAACTTTGTGAATTGCATGTTATAAAAACAACTAGGTATATGTTGCATGCTCTGGTAAACTGCATGTTGAATCCTATATGGTAAATTCTTGAAAACATGTAGCACTACATAAGCTTTTTGGAACATAAATGATCATTTTTTAAAATCCTTATGTACAATCATTGTAATTCTTTGAATTTTTCCTAAGACGCTCTAAACTATGTATGTGTTCTCTGATCTTAGGAAAATCTAGTTCATGGACATCATTTGTTCTAAACCATATATTCTGAACTTCATTTAGGACCTACATGGTTAATCATGTTGTTTTAAAGTCAAAATCGCATACCTTGATTAAAGTCCATAAACTATGAGGAAATGCATGACATTGGGGAAGTTTTCATTTCATGCGCACTCATTGAATCAATTGAGTGGTGTCATCTACATGTTGAACCCCAACTGCATAGTTATTGCATAATATTTGAGTATAGCCTTGATGGCTATCATATGCTAGTTAAAATGCAATATGCAGTGAATGTGTGCCAAATGTTTATAATATACTACATGCTGAAATTCTTATGATGGATGACTGTATGATAAATGATTTGATAAATGAACTTCATCCTTAACCAAAAATGCATTTATGCGTGCATAAGATATACAGGAGAGCATGAGCCCTATTTTACAAGAACAGGCTTTGATTTAAATGGATTCAAATGAATCATGTCATTATTGTTTTTGTTTTTGAGTCCTAAGGCTCTTATGTAAACCATGAACATTATATCCTGCTCTTATTGAATCATAAATTGATATGGATTGTTCTTGGTATTTATGAACACTAATCATGACTTAAATTTAGTTTCTTTGATGCATGTGCGTTCTATAAGAAAAATGATACTAGTTGGACGATAAAAATGTTTTGATAAATATCTAGTATAATTGTTTTTTAAAGACTCAAATTGTTTGCTTATACTGTTTAGTACTTAATGATATCAATTCTTGAAAAGTATAAGTAATTAATTGCATCTACTAGTACTCAGATCAAAACAGGGAGCTTTTGAAATTTAAATTCCATCTTTTTACACTCACCCATATTTTGGCTTAGATTCCTGTTTTAAAAGCTTACCGTGGCATGTGTTGTTAAGATGATTTTCTTTCTCACAGTAATCCTAGATGGAAATGTTGCTCTCAGATTAGCCATATAATCTTGGATTAAAAATTTCTGATATATTTAGGATCTATATGGTTGCTCATTCCGGTTGAAGTGCAATTTTGACTTGATAAATGTTTAAATGCTTACTAGAAAAATAAATCTTGCCTGAACTTTATCTTGAATTCACTTTGAATTTTACAGCAAGCATAGTCCCTAGTACTTGTTGATAATATCAAAGGGGGAAATATGTTTTTTACAAAATGAATTTTTTTTGGCAAGAAATGAACTTATAAAAGATAAATCTTATCTTTTGCTTCAAGTTTATAAACTTAAAGGCATTCATAACATATGATATTTCTAATTTTCTATTACTCATACTTTTGTCATGAAATTCATAAATCTTAAGGGCTCTGTTGTTTTAATGATCCTCTTAACAAAGGGAAGATGTTTTAGCCCTTTTTCTAATGACTAAAGGGGGAGAAGTTTTTGAACAAAATTATCATAACTCTTTTACACTTGGTATCCTCCTGCCTTTTGTTATTCACAAATGGAAAAGATTTTAAGCTAAAATATAGACATGATACTTGGAAATTGTAATAAGTTATGTATCATGTAACTGTGTCAACTGAATTTTTTTTCAAAGTCAGCCTCAATACAAAATGCTGTTGAACTAAAATGATCTTAAATTCTCAACTTAAAAAATTCAGAAGTCTTCATTTCAAATATGCCTAAATTATATTGATTTTTTTTTTTTTTTTTGAAATTATGCATATTGTAAGGGGGAGCCTTGTCAGGCCAACCTTATTTTGCTTCAGTGCTTATCATCATCAAAAAGAGGGAGATTGTTTACCTTTTGAGTCCTCTCTCATTTTGATAATGAAAAATCACAGCATCTCATTTGCGCGTTAAGTATTTGAACAGGTTTAAGTTTTAGAAGGCACAAATAACTGATGCAAAATGGAAGACATGAAGTACCTGAACGAGCACATATCATGGCGCATTCCATGGATATCCGAAGAGCAAAGCTTGAAGACCTTATAATTTTTCAGTTGTAATGTTTTTAGTTTTCAATTGTGCATGCATATCATCTAATTTGAATTAAAGCTCTCATATGACCTTAGATTGACCTTAGGCACTCTGTATTTCACGAAAAATCATTTTACAAATGTGCAAAAATTATTTCAAGTCTAAAAACCTCAAAACAAGTTTTTCAAAAACCCCTTCATGTTTCTTCCATCACATTGATGAGCACATTTCTTGATCAATCCATTCTCATCTTGAAAATTGTTCAACACAAGAGTTGTGGAAATTCCTCTTAGCTTTCTTTTAATACCATGAATGTTCCATTTGGAGTTTTCTAGAAAACATAATCCTCAAAATACTAAAAGGTGTCCACAACAGAAAATTCCCTTCATGTTTTTTCTGCCTCAATGATAAGTGATTTTCTTAATCAATCACTTCTTATCTTAAAAACTGTTCAACATGAAAGTTATGGGATTTTCTCTTAGCTTACTATTGATACCAAGAATGTCCGATTTGTAGTTTTTTTTTTAAAAAGGTATGCCTGAAATATTGAAGGGTGTTCGGAACCTCTCGGGAAAGGCATAGAAACGGTTGAAAAATGACTAGTTTTCAAAATAAATTATATTTTAACACCCTAATGGCCATAAAACAGCTATATGTCCAATTTTCCTATAAATACCTTGCTCAAACACTTGAACAAGTAAAGAAAATCATTTGGAAGGCCTACTTGCATATTCTTTGATTCTATTTGTAACCCATTTTGAAGATCAAGTTCATATTTTCTCCTACTCTTTCTTTTTGAAAATCCTTTTAGGGGAAATCTTTTGGGATTATTCAAGAAAGGCTTGAGCATATATTCGCACTCATATAAATTTCTTGAAAGCCTTCTTGCATTTGATTTTACGAAGGTCAGTCTTGAAGAAAATATTTCTCCTACTCTTCTTTTGAAAATTCTTTTTGGACAAAATTTTGTGACTTATACAAGAAATCTTTGAGCATATATTAACTCATATATATTTATTGAAAGGCTTTTTACTCTTTCTATATTTCAAAGATCAAATTTATATTTCTCCTACTTTCTTTTTTGAAAATAACTTTTTAGGAGAAAATATTTTGGGTTATACAAGAAAGCTTTGAGCATATATTCATTTATATGTACATGCTTGAAAAGCTTCTTGAGAAAGGTTAGAGCATATATTCACACTAATATATTTTTCTTGGAAGCCTTCATACATTTAATTATTTCAGAGGTCATTTGAGAAAAATTATTTCCACCCAGCTCGATTAAGCTTCATATTTAAAATCACTTGAGAGTGCATTTAGAAGTATTTTTCATTGTACAAATCAACTTGTGAATAAGCATTTCTTTGTACAAAAAATTTATTTTACAAAGAATTTGTATTTGCGGTTTGGGTTATGAACTATGCCAAGTGAGGGGATATAACTTGGAGAAGTGGCTCTGCCTATAAGGAGTGGACCAAGTGAGCGGATATTGCTCGGAGAGGTAGCTCCGCCTATAAGGAGTGTGTAATGGGTGGCTCCACCAGGTTTGAAGGAGTGTTATAGTTGAAATCCTTCAGTGGTTTGCTTGAGGCGAGGACGTAGGCAGGGATAGCCAAACCTTGTATGTTGACCTTATGGGTCATATCCCGTTTTGATTATGACAAATACTTTGGTATTTAATGTTTGTCAAGTTTGTGTGCAGGATCATATTGGCAAAATCATATGGTGGCACATGATGACTCAAAGGAAAAATGAAGACCCAAAGTGTTTTAATTGTTGTAATTTATTTTCAATTCATTGGGTCTGTAATAATTTATGCATGTCTTGAATGGTAGGAACTACAAGCTCAAGACCATAGATGGACCTTAGGGGGTCGACCAACGTCGAATTTTGGGACTAAAGTGAAAAGTTCTTAGATAGACCCTAGGTTCTTGCAGAAAAACTTAGGAAAATTCCTACTGTCAACTATGCAATCAAGGGTAACTTATGATTTAAAATATGACTTAGGTCTTAATTGTGTAAGGAGGTTCGGGCGACCGCACCTTGGCATTGAAAACGCCTTGGTTGACTAAAAATTTGAAAAGTTAGAAAGTTGACCTGACTTTGGGCGACCGACCTCAAATGACTTGAGTGTCCACGACTGACTGAACTCGTATCCTCTCCTTTTCCAACAACTTAGGCACTCGAACGTTTACGTTCGAAATACCCTTCGGCAACCGAACCTGCAAGTTCGGCAAACCGAACTTGAGGACGGGCGACCAAACCTTGGACAGATTGGAAAATCACCTCATTCAGCCACTCGAACCATTTTTCAGGCACCCAAAATTCAAAATTGCATTTTCCTATTGTGAGTGTTTGGGCGACCGAACCTATGGTCCGGTTGACTGAAACTCTCGGGTTGGGGAATTTTTACCGCAAGTTAATTAGGGTAAATTAGGGTTATTTTTGTTTCGATTAGCCAAAAATCCTCTGCATATTTTGAGAGCATATTTTTCCAATACACATCCTATACACTCACACATTGTTATTCCCTTACTAAATCAAACTTGGTGAGAGTGTTCTTGAGTGATTCCACATTGTTCTTACTTGCACAAAGTCTCATTAGTTTAATTGCTTATTGATTTTTGATTGAGAGTTTTTAGCCAAAGTTTTTCCCCCCAGTTTAACTAATAAACTCATTAAGTGTGGAAAAATTTTAGCTAGTGAGTCTTTGCACCATTATTGCAAGAAGCTTGTCTTGTATTGTGTTATTGCAAAAATCATTTGACAAACTTATTCTCAAATATCTCTTGTGCTAGAATTTTTAGAAAATCATTTTAGAGATACTTTGATTAAACTATTTGGATATCTTTGAAACCCTACTTGTGATTGATATATTTTGATATACTGTTCCAAAGATTGTTTGAAAATACACTCTTGCACTTGATTGGCTATTGACATAAGATTGAGTGTTAACACACATATTGCACTGAGCTTATAGTTCTTATCATATTGATGTGTGTTGATTATTACATGTGCATATTGGTACATAATCTTCTTGTGATAGAAGCAATTTGAATTGTACACAAATTTGTATTTCATTTTTGTATTGTAGGTGTGGCCCGAGGGGTTTTGATTTAGCCTGTAAGGATTAGGTTAGGGTCAGCCCTGTGAATTTGACCTAGGGCCTTCTCCGCCCCGCAAGGAAAGTTTGTAAAGGTTGAGGTCAGCCCTATGAATTTGACCTTATTGTCAATGGTACCGCACCACCCGTTAAGTGAGCAATAGTGATAATCCTCGGGCTTGCGAGCTGAGGCAGGGACGTAGGCAGTATTGGCCGAACCCCGATAACATATCATATGTGCACTTTACATTTCAACACTTTATATTTACTGCACATGTATGTTATTCTCAATTGTTTGTGAATGTTGCGCATGATTTAATTTCCGCACATTATATTTGTCTACGCATTTGCAATTGCATAGACAAACCCTAGGTTGTGTATATACTGCTACTAGATAGTTTAACCTAGGAGATCATTTTTTTAATTTCCAATTCACCCTCCTCTTGGGAATACACCAATTCCAACATCATAAAAATCGCGGGTGTCGTTCTCACTTTCTCTACTCTATTTAAATTTCCGCACATGTATGTTTACATATATTTTGTTGTGATTGTTTATATATTGTTTTGATAGTTTTACATACACATAGTTAATTTTAATTGAGATGTTATTTGTGAATTGGTTAAATAATTCACAAAAAATTTTAAAAATCCAATTCACCCCCCCCCCCTTGGGATTACACCAATCCTCACATGATTGTTTCCCCTTCATCCATTTTAAACATTTTGTATTTTTTTACTAACATATAAATTTTAAAATTTTTGACTTGGGACGTGCCTTTATAAGTGACCTTGAGTTTTTCCCAGATTTCTTTTTCAATTTTACATCCACAAATGCGATTGTACTCTTCATCATTTAATACACAATAAACAAAATTTTTTGTCTTAAAATTTAGTTGTACTAACTTTTTTTCAATGGTTGATATCTCTTCTATTTGTTTCAGTTTCCCTTTATCAGTTTTTGAAGATGAAGTCTCCCTTGGTGATGACTTGCCACATCTTAAGATCATGTGACTGAATGAATATGGTCATTCGATTCTTCCATGTTGGATAGTTGCTTCCATTGAACCTTGGTGGATGATTAACTCATTGTCCCTAGGAGAGAGGTACATCTATCATATCTGCCATTTGATCTTTACGCTCTGGAAATTACTCTGATACTTTAAGCGCCTCACTTTGATACCACTTGTACACCCTAGAGTAGTGTCTAGAGGGGGGGCGGGTGAATAGACTCTTTTGTGGATAATTGTTCTTGTCTACAAGATAAGAAGACTTGGAAAGATACAAAAAATTATATCACAAAATAAATAAAATGAACGGCTAAATAAATATGAGAAGCATAGGGAAAAAAGCTTAACACTGTAGTTAAATGTGGTTCGGCCTCTTGCCTACATCCACGCCTTGAGACACACTCAAGGATTTCAAAATTCACTAACCAATACTCTTCAAGGACGAAGAAACCTTTACAATTTGGGAACCAATCTCACCCGCTCACCAAGAGCCAATTGGCAAGGTTTATACCAAGAACCCTTTTACAACAATCGAAAGGATGGAAAATAAGGTTGATATAAATGATACTCCTTTAATGAGTTGATTACAACACAAAACCTCACACTAATCTCACTAGTAATGATTCTGACACAAGTATAAAGAGCAAGAGAGATTTGAGCAATAAATGATGAACTAAATGGTTGCAATAAGTGATCAATAACTATCAAAGGTGTTTATTAAATTCTAGTAGCTTGTATTTATAGGCAAATGGACGTACTAGCCGTTATATAACCGTTGGGAATTTAAAACAATTAAAAACTTTGAAAAGTAGTCGTTTTATGCCCATTAGGTTTGGTGTCTGACGCAAATCATCGACGGTTTTCCCCAAACCGTCGGTGGTTTCCTCCATACCAAAATCCATTTTAGCTACTGTCTGAAATCGTCCTAGCACCTGGCCAAACCGTCGATAGTTTGCCTTGTTTCTCTACTTAGGTGTTTAATCTTGGTTAAAACTTAACTGGGACAAATGTATATGAAAGATACTAAAACTAATATCATTTAAAACTTGTCCTTATGAAAATACATTTCATTATAAGATATTTTGTATGAAATGCATTTGAAAACTCATTATGTTTTTTCTAAGAATCATTGAAATTTATAACTAACATGCTTATGCAATTGCTCAACTCTTTCTAATTTAAACTTGCTTGAATTAAAACTACAAGAGTTACAAATCATTCCTACCTCAAACACGTCCCATTATACATATGTGACATTACATTAGCTTTAGTGGGTTATGCTTAGGTTCTTCCGAGTGAGCTTTGATCTTTGCTTCTTGAATGTTCATTTGATCATGCGTTTGCTCCAGTATCTTCAACAATGGAATTCATGGTGCAAGATACACATCCTAAATTATTTTCTTGTTTATGTTTATAACCTATTATCAATTTGGGGAATTGTTTAATTATCATTCCAAAATATTGTTGGTATCATTTTGGAAATTAATTTATTATACTCAAAAATTGATAAATCAATTGATTGAAATATATAGTATCTACAATGGAATTCATGGAGAGATTGCTTTCTTCTCAGTATCTACCAATAATCCATCAAAACTTCTATATCTAAGGGCTTCTTTTGAAGTAATTTGTGTGCAGATATACTTCTACAAAATGTGTTCTTAGAATTTCATGCATAGAAAATTGAAAATGGTAGAAATATAGTGTAAATATAATAATGAACTTAAATATAAATTTAATATAAAAATAATTTGTTTATGTATGAGTGACTATCTCATTATTTTCAAGGAAATTTAAGCTTTATGTAAGTTTTTTGGCTTAATCCACAAATTAGTGTAATAAAACTTCACTTAACATGTCTTTCACAAGATACAATAGTCTGATTTATTTAAAATGTACGACTCTCTTCAATTTTACACAAATGAAAAGTACAAAGCTCCACCAAAAAAAAAAAAAAAAATCTTATGTTGTCAAACTCTTTAGGCTCAAACAATGATGAAAATGCTATGAAGAGATTGGTATGTAAAAATTATTTATACAGTCAATGTTATAGGGGTATATTTATAGGCGCAAACCTTTCATTGTTCATGCACTCAAATAAATAAGATGTATCTAAAATAAATAGATATAAATCTAAATTCAAGGCACATTCACATAAATAATTTATGAAATATATGAATGAATGATACAACTAAATATAAATACATGTCCCGGTACATGTCATTTCCCAAAATACAGTCACAAATATTAATAAATTAATATTATTAAAATATTAGTGCACTACCAATTTTTCCTCATTTTAATATTATAAATGTATGTATCATGCATCTAGAGAGTTAACAACCAAAGAGAGATAATCATGCATAATGAAGGTGTTATTTGCACTGGACCTTCACTTAGTAAATAATAATTTTACTCTAGAATCAATAGTTGTCCGAAACTTGAACTATGACTACTTAGAGGAAATAAAATATGACTACTTACACATCATGATCCAAATGTTCACATTATAGTTTTAACAACCGTCACTTTTTGGCCTTGTGTTATTCGGCTAGTTTCATGAGCTTATATAAGAATAAGCTCAATTCTAATAAAGAATGGCTACACTTTTATGTTCATACTGGTGAAATTCATGCTCCTCTAGCTCTAACACGCCACTCATAAAGATACAAATGATCATTAAGAGTTTTTTAAAACCTCAACCTCCCCTATTATAGAATAATTAAATGCACTTACACCATAAGGATGAGTTTAAAAATTAGTAAGCATATATTTTTTACAACAACCATATGATTTATTATTCCCGTTGAACCCAATTATAGAATCTCTAGTTTTTGGAGTGGGTTTCTCATACATGGTTCATGATTTTACAAGCTTTAACCTCATCTCCATTGATGTACTGTAGACCTTTTTTCTTGTTAAGGATGTTAATAGACATGTAAGATTCTCAAAAAATCTTACATAATTCATATTACTAGCCACTACTTAAATATCATCTTACATTGTGCTTTCTTTTTATGAGTCTAGTTTTATCATTATAATAGTGGCTATTCACACTAACAATCACAACAATGCTATCACAATTAATTAGAATAGGTGGTATTGGCTTTTCCTTAAATGGAGTTTCATATAACATATTTCTCAACCAACTTGCTTCCTTACTAACTAAGGTTAAAGCAATAAGCTCAACTTCCACAATTAAATTAGCAATTATTATTTATTTTTAGATTTCCAACAAATAATACCACCACTTAAAGTTAAAAAATATAACTAGTGCTAAAGAGGTAATCATCTAACCAAGTATTCCAATCAACATTACAAAAACCTTCAAGTAATGCGCGATACTTAGTAAAAAAATAAGTCATAATTTTTTGTACCAACTAAGTAATAATATGCTCAAGAGCATTCCAATGTTCTCTACATAGTGTTAGTTTTACCGTGATCCTAAGAGGGGGGTGAATTGGTATTTTTAAAATTAATTCCCTAATTCAGTATCCTAACAGCAGTATATTCACAACCTAAAGTCAATCTAGTGCAAGTAAAATAAATCAATTGTAATATGTAGAAGAAATTAAATAGTGCAATTTAATCAACTAAGCATGCACTAGAAAGCAGTAAAGGAAGTGACACCCAGAAGTGTTATTGAAGTTCGGAAAATTGTCTACGTCCCCACCTTGGCTAACAAGCACAAGGATTACCACTATAATGCTCACTTAAACGGGTCGAGTGGCACCTAAACAATCAGGTCAATTAGCACAAAGCTGACCTCAACGTTTACACACAATCCTTATCGGGCTGGATTACCGCCCCCTTAGGCCACACCTAGAATATAATAGTATTTTCTCAATCAACTCGTATAGTGATTATGCTTTCATGTAAAGTAGATATGTACCCAATACGTGCAGTCACATACACATCAATGATATGGATATAGTGTAAGCTCAATGATGCAAATAGTTGTGCTATCAACACTCAATAAGGTATAAACATTGAAATGCTCAAGAGTGTTCAATACAAGCAATATCTTGGAATTTAAGCAAAGCACGGTTCAATAGAAAATCAATATTCCCAATATATCAATAAGATATTCAAACTAATTCAAGAAGATTTTCTTCAATGAAATAAGCACACTCCTAGTTTAAAAATATTTTTCTTGTTGAAAATATCTTTGCACAACAAAAAGCAAAGCTATTGGACACTTGCAATAACAATGCAAATATCCTAAGCTTACTAGTTTATCCCATCACAAGATTTATAATATTAAAATTTGTGAGATAAACTTAAGCTAAAACTCCCTAAGAATAATATCACAATCAAACACACAAATGGGAGTTTGTAGCAAACTCTAGCTATCACAAGCACTCTAAATATGCTCTCACAATCTTAAAATGTATCAAGGAAATGGAAATTTGAGAGTATTTGGACAAAGTGAGTATTTTCAAAAGAGAGAATTTTTGGCTAATGAAAATGCTAATTAATTGCTAATCTTTGCAAATGAGCCTATATTTATAGGCAAGGGTAAAATTATAACCGTTTGGGACTTGTTGGGAATTCTTAGAAAAGTTTCAAATAGTTTAAAAACAATTAACCCAATCTAACCCGATTTTACCACATTTAAAATAATTTTAACCTGGCGAGGTTTGGGTGGTTGAACTGTGATTTGATCGCCTGAACAGACACAATAAATAAAGGTCTTTAAATAGGTTTGGCAGCCCAAGTTTCAGTTCGGTGGCCCAAAACAAAGTCATAAATATTTCTTCATAAATTTAGGTGCTCGGTCATAGGTTTGGTAGTCCGAACTCGTGTGTTCGGTCGCTCGGGGCCCAGTTTGAACTAAACAGCTCGATAGCCCGAGTTGGTGAAATATCCCTTTTAGGTGGTTTGGGTGCCCTGGAAGGTGTGCAAAATTTTGGTCAATCGCCCAAAAGCCTAAGTCAATTGTTGACTTCTCAACAGCTTGGGCGCTCGAGGAGTTTTGAAGTTCTGGGTTTCGGTCGCTCGAGCTCTCACAATTTCCCTAATAATATTCAATTTAAGTACATTTTTAACACTCCTATACTTTGTATGATATATGTGAGAGTATTGGGACCTAGAGTCATACGATGGTCTTACTGAGCTTACCATATATCCTATAGGCATGATATGTAGGTAAGTAATACAAACCATATCCCTAGTTACTATTACAGACCCATATTACTGATTACGCGTCAAAACTGCGTAATTTGGCACTTTAATCTGGTCTTTACGACTTATATTTTTAATTAAATGTCCAAATTTTTCTAATATTTTAATAAAGTACCAAAATTATCATTCTTGAGTTCTATTGTGCAATTTATGAATTTTTGATAATTTTTTTATCGTAGGAAAAGTCCTGGGAACCAAAACCGACACCTGTTCGTATTTCAAGCATAACTTTTCCATACAAACTCTAATCAAGACGATTCAAATTTTTGGAGAAAGAGAAAAGGATTATCTACAACTTCTACGTTTAGAGTTTTGCAAGAAACGGGCTCTAGAAGGGTCAAATTTGGTGATTATTAGAGAATGAAAAAAAAAATTGAAAAAAAAAATATATATGTGGTCATGTGATGTGACCCGACCATGCAAGCCGGGTCGGGTTGGCTAAACCGGGTAGGGTTCAATTTTTCTTCTTTATAAGCTTCTTCCTCGCACAGCTTCTGCATCCCTTTTGCTCTCATTCTCCTTCTCTTCTTCTTCTTTTTCTTCCTCTTCTTCTTCTTCTTCTTTAATCTTTTTCTATCTTATCTCTCTTCTCAGCACTCTTTCTATCTTTCTCCTTCTCGTTTCCTCTTCTCCTTCCCCTGTATCCCTCTGTTCTCCTTCTCTCCAGCACTCTACTAGCCACCGAAGCAACCTCCCTTGCTGCAAGCTCCGCTCCAGCTGCACATACCAGTCTCCACCGCAGCACAACCTGCAGCAGTCCTCGGCCAGCAACTCCGCCCAAGTCCCTGCTCCACGAAACTGCAACACCAACAACCCAGGTCTTTTCTCCAACAGCTACACAGCAAAGCAACCTCTGCAATCTCCAGCCCCCAGCACAACTCGCAGCAACCCCTCGGCCACTCCAGCAATAGCAGTCCCTCAGCCACCCCTCCTCAGATTCCAAGACCAACACAGCCGCCGAGAGTCACAGCCACCATGCACCACCATCTTCCCTGCATCATAACCCGAGCCAGAACAGAGCAGCCCTCTCTCTCTCTTTCTTCTTTCCTTTTCTTTTTAATTACTCTTACCTTTAATTAGTCATTGTTAATTTTCAGTAGAACTTCTATTTATGTTTTGAGGTTTCAAACTCTGTTGGATGATTCATAGTTAATTCTCTTTATTTCCTTCTTTTCTCAAAGTGATATTAGTAATAGATTTATTTTTATTTTTATTTTCTTGTTTGCTTGAAGTTTTTTTTTATCATTGATTAAGGTATAATTCGGTTTCTTGAAAAAAAAATAAAAAAAGAAAAGAAAAGAAATATCTTTCTTGGAAATTAAATTAGTTGTTTTCCTTAAGATTCAAAATTTTGTTGAGTTTTATTTAGTTTAAGATTAATTTTTTTAAGTCTATTTTTTTTGTCTTTCCGTTATTGTTTAGCTGTTAGAGTTTTAACTTCTGTTCTAATTATTGTTTGCGTAAAAAAGGGTTGGTTCTTGAGTAAAAAGTTCATCTTTAGGTTTTCCTTGTCTGCATGTTTTAATTCCGGCTTCAAAGTTGACATTTTTAATTAGTTCGTGTTTGATATCCCTTAGGTAGATTAGAGTTTCTATTTTTATTATTTACTTTAATGCAAGCTAGGTCTAGGGTTTTAATTCGTGTGTTTGTCTAATTTATTGAAAGAAATCCCAACAATCTTGAAAAACCCCGAATCTGAACCAAGTTCAGTGCATTTTTGTTTTCGATTGGATGAACGTAAAATTAGAGATTAAAATGCATTCCCTGAGGAGACTATCTAGTCCTTCGGCTTAATATTACACGACGTAACTCCGATACTCGGGATAGCTTCCAAGTTGCTCATTTTTTGAGTGAGTCAAGTTTTTGGCGCCGTTGCCGGGGTGTGCCTATTTTAATTTCAAATTTTTCATTTTCCCAATTATTATTGTTATTATTTTTTTGATTTTTTTATTCTTCAAATAAATAGAAAACCAAAAACAAAAAAAAATTGTTTGTTGTCGTGTTAGTGGATTTCTGCTGGCCATTGTGATGTTTGATGCCCTGGGTTCGGGATAGTTCGAATCGATTGTGTAGACTTTCACCTAGCACCAATAGGGATACACGTAGCACCGAATCTGACTGTTCACCTATTAGTCCTGAGACTGATTCTGAATTTGAGCTGAATAACCTGTTTGGCCATTATTTTGAAGAAGCTATGGCTGCACATGCACCACGTACACTTGAAAATTTTCTACAGCCTGCACACACATCTACACCTTCATGCATTGTGTTGCCACAAGATGCACCGAATTTCACTCTTAAGCATGGCATGTTATCTATGATTCCCTAGTTTCATGGGATGGACTCTGAGAGTCCGTACCAACACTTGACAGACTTTGAGATGGTTTGCACCACTTTCATTAATAGGGCTGGGACTGATGAATACATTAAACTGCATTTGTTTCTCTTTTCTCTGAAAGATAGGGCAAAAATATGATTTAATTCTTTGCGCCCTAACTCTGTTACTAACTGGGCTGAAATGCAGCGTGAGTTCTTACATAAGTTCTTTCCTCTTCAGAGAACTCAGTACCTGCAGGAGCAGATCAGTCAGTTTATGCAAAAAGATGGCGAGACATTCTAGGCATGTTGGGAGAGATTCAATGACCGGATGAACATATGCACGCAGCACGGTTTCGAATCCTGGAAGTTAGTGAACTACTTTAACCCCTGTGTGCAAACAATTTGTCCAGTCTATGTGCAGTGGGATGTTCTTCCGTAAGGAACTAGACAAGGGCTTATCATTTTTAGACTATCTCGCTGAGAGTGCCCAACAGTGGAACACACGACTTGAACGGGTGTTGATAGCTGCCCAACCTATCCGAGCAATCAGTGGTGGGGGAAGATACGAAGACAAAGAGGACACTAGCTTGCAGGCCCTTGTAGCTGCGTTATCTAAGAAATTGATGAGGAGACTGATACCCATACGGAGTACCAACCTATGGTACCTTATATTCCGAGCTCAGAAATCGTGAAACCGTCACTCCCGACTGAATCAGATGTTAAGGAGCCTAATGTGGAGGCAGCCTCTTGCAGTGGTATGATGATATATACACCCGATAAAGAGGGTGACCAGTCTGGTGAGCATATAATTTTTAAAGAACCAGGTAAAACCTTTAATGTTAATGCTTATGAAGAACTACAGGTAATTATTCCGATCACTTTCTCTCAATCATTAGTTCGTAAAGAAGCAAATTTCTTGGACACAATGTTGAATAAAGACCCTTTCTTTTCCACACACGAGGGTCAACCTGCACATGTATTGTTTGGTATTTTGACACACATTAATTCATTTGAGGCTGATTTTCGTGTAGGCATGAAAACTGATCGATTGTGGCGGCTCAAATTTGGAGAACCGCCAATGCAATTTATAGACCTGCGACCACCAAATGAAATTCCTCCTAAACCTCCGCCAGACAATTGTGATGTTTTTCTTTCCCTTATTTTCCTTTTATTTTATCTTATGTTATTTTTAGTTAGTTTTCAGGTCCATTTTCTCGTAGTTCGATTTTTATTTTCCATTATTTAGCCACTCAGGTACGCTTTACCTTTCTTGTGCACAATCTTTTCTATTTCCCCTGTGCTTTCACATTGAAGACAATGTTCCACTTTAGTTGGGGGGGATGAGCATTCACTTGTGACACTGTGCACGTACAAGTATTGGGTTTTATATTATAAAAAAAAAATCAAAAAAAGAATCAAAAAGAAAGAGGGAAAGAAAGAGGAGCACTAAAGGATTACATTGCATTATGTCATGCTTAACATTGACTCATACCTTTCACATACTTGCGTATAACTTAAGAATAACAAACTTGAGTCAATCATGCCTAGTTTCTCTTTATATGACTTTATGACTCTATGAAGAATTGATTAGTCGTACATTCGTGTTAATCTGGTTATATAATTTCATGTATTTACACGGCATCTCACGAGGCTGAATAAACACATTCATGTGATTCATTGCACTTAGGGTTTGTTGTGAACACTGAGAGAGCACCCGTGGCGACTATGACACCTTGTGAGATATCCTTGAGCTATTTATCGTCCTTTTGAGTGTTAATATCAAATCATAGTTCACAGAACTCAATTCTCTTTTTCTGCATGATTCCTTGTATACTAGTCTCTGTCTTTGATTTGCTAGCTTAGAGGTGACACCTAGTGGGGAGATAGAAACCTAGGTCTTGTAGCCTACTCAAAATGTGAAGGCTGAGCCACCCCTAGAGATAGACTTAATTCATAAACTCCTATTCAAGCTCAATTCCCATTGATGGTATGAAGATTACAAAAGAAGTGTTATGACTGTCCTAATTGATCAAGAAAAGACAAAAAATGAAGAATGAGTAGAAGAAAGAACAAGAAATAAACATGCGCATGAGATGAAACACTAATGCTTGATCCACATACATATCACAAAGAATCAAGGACATAACACATATTTTTCGCGTATGAAGATTCTTCGACCGATTAATGCCTCAGATGTATTCATGACAAGTTTGTGAATAAGTTGATCTAGGGTGGTCTCGGTTGGATATGGCGAGTAGGTGAGAAGATGCTAGGGTGAAGGACCCGACACCTCATAGATAGGCTAGATCCTTTCCAGACTAGTCCACTCCATATACTTAGCATTTTTTCCTTTTTAATATGTGGGATGTTTGATCGCGACACTCTTCCTCACATATGATGAGTGAACCCATTTTATTTGAGTGTTTTTGAGGTTATACCAGTTAGGCCGAGTCAAAGCGACTGTTCTGTAGGTGTCCACTGGTATCCTGGATGTATTGAGTCACACACATCACACACACCTCGAGAGTTTACCTATTTATACTTGAACTTATATGACTGCATTAACTCTGAATGTGCCTCTGATTAACTTCATGTGAGTATACTGCTCTTAAATGACATATAAACGATGAAACTTGCATAAGTGACGTGCTTTGGAGTTGTGTGTACTAAATATGAACAAGCCTATGTGAAATTCAATAGTATTCTCGTATGTGAAATGGTGCTTGTGTTGCATGTGCGTTGATTTAATGATCACCGGAGTATGTAGTTGTAGACACCACCTTGAAATTCATTCATGTCATTTGCTAGAGACTAGCAAAATGTTAGTTGGGGGGGTGTGATTACGCGTCAAAACTGCGTAATTGGGTATCTTAACCCCGGCTTTATGGTTTATATTTTTAATTAAATGTCCAAAATTGTCCAATATTTTAATAAAGTGCCAAAATCATCATTCTGGAGCTTTATTACATTATTTATGAAGTTTTGGTAATTTTTTGTTGCAGGAAAAATCTCAGAAACCAAAACCAACACCCGTTTGTATTTCATGCATAACTTTTTCGTCCGAGCTCCGATTGAGACGATTCAAATTTTTGGAGAAAGAGGAAAGGATTATCTACAATGTTTATGTTTTGAGTTTTGTGAGAAACGGGTTTCAAAAGATTCATATTTGCAATGAACAGAGAATGAAAAAAATGAAAAAAAAAATATAACAATTCGGGTTGGGTCAAGTTGCCGGGTCAAGTTGGTCTCATGGGTTTAGGGCAAGCCAATTTTTTCCCATTTAAATACTCTCTTGTTCTTCCTTTTTCCCTGTTGGGCACTGCCCCAGCCGAGTCCTTCTCTCCTTCTCCTTCTCCTTCTTCCTCTTCTTCTCTTCTTCTTCTTTTCTTCATGCTTGCTATCTCCCTCTCTTGCCCTAGTTCCTCTCTGTTTTATTTTATTTATCGCTTTTCCTCTTTCTTTCTTCCCCTATTTTCCAATACTCACAAATCTCCTTTCTCCTCTAGCCCTCTTATGCACACGACCACAAGCCACTGCCATACCAGTTCCAGTTTCGCCTCTGCAAGTCTCCCCCTGGTTCTCAGTTGAACTCCACGGCAGATCTCAGCAATCCCTCCTTTGTTCTAGCCACCTACTGGAACCCGAGCAACACTAGCAACTCTAGTAGATAGCACCTGCGCACAGCAGCCCCATGGAGACCCGAAGCCACCACCATCCGTGCTGCTCCAACTCTGCAGATCAAGCTCACGGGCAGCTGCTCAGGACATTCCCATGGCTCTCTCTCTCTCTCTCTCTATATATATATATATTTTTTATTTTAGTTTATTATTTGCTTTTTTGTTCTTATTTCTTCCATTCTCCTTCAATGTTTAGTTGTTTTTTATTCCAAGTAAAGTTTAAGTCAAATTGTTATTGTTTAGGGAATTTAAATTCTTTGTTTTATTGAGTATTATGTTTCCATTAAAGTTGTTTTTTTTATTTTTTTTTTTGCTAGTTTTGTTTTTTATGTTTGAGTATGTTAAGTTTAATTTCTTGAGAAAAAGAAAAGAATAAAATACTAAAAAGAAAAAAAAATTATCTTTATTTTAGAAAGTAAATTAGTTGCCTTTCTTTCGTAAAATTTGATTTTTGATTGTAGCTCGGTTTAATTTAGGGTCGGTTTTTATTAAAGTTTATGTTTTTATTTATCGTATTCTGTTATCGGTCAAATAGTTAATAGTGAATTTTAGTTTGAGTTTTTAATTCATGTTAAAGGTTCGATTTTTATTGCGCGTGTGTGTGTTTGGTTTAGCTTCTATTGTGTGTTTTTAATTCCATGTTCTAGGTTGCCATCTTTGATTAACACGTGTTTTAGTGTTTCCTTGAGTAGATTAGAGTTTCCATCTTTGCTTGTTAATTCAGTACTTGTCAGGTTTAGGGTTTTTAAATTACGTGTCATTTAATTCATCAAAAGTGAAATTGAACCATCTTGAAAATCCCGAATCTGAACCGAGTTCAGTAACTTTTATTTTTCGATTGGGCGAACGTAAAATTTGAGATTAAAACGCATTCCCTGAGAAGACGATCTAGACCTTTGGCTGAATATTACACGACGTAACTCCTATACTTGGGATAGCTTTCGAGCTGCTCATTTTTCGAGTGAGTCACCCAACCTATCCGAGAAATCAGTGGCGGGGGAAGATACGAGGTCAAATAGGACACTAGCTTACAGGCCCTTGTAGCTGCGTTATCTAAGAAATTGGAAGTCATGAAATCCGAAAAGTCGAAAGTTGAGATTTGCATGATTTGTGAGACTTCAAACCACAAATCTCAGGATTGTCAATTCTTACCGGTGTGGCAAGAGAGCAGATCTAATCGGGTGTCATCAGCAAATTGGGTCAACAAGACGCAAAATCAGCCACTCTCAAGCACTTACAACCCGGGGTGGCGGAATCATCCAAACCTTCAATGGAGAAATGATCAGTCTGGTCCATCATCTTCACGATATCAGTAAGCACCTCAATCATATGCACCGCCTCCGCAATCGACATATAATCCAACTGTAGCTCCTCAACCGCAGTATCATCCGCAACAGTTTTCCCAAAGCTACGCACCACCAGGATTCCAACCAGCATTGGCACCCATTCCAGTAAAGAAAGCTTCTGACGATAGTGTAGCGCAGGTGGCAACCATGCTCTAGAAGTTCATGCAAATGCAAGTTACGACCAATGGAGAACTGAAAGATGTCGTAAGCGAGATGAGTACACAGCTTAATACCCTAGAAAAAGGAAATTTCCCTGCACAACCTTATCCTAATCCCCAGGTATACAGACAACAACAACAGTCAGTGCACAATGTTTCGGGGGATGCTTATGAGTCAGCAAAAGCAGTTATTACTTTGCGAAGTGGAAAAGAAGTTGCTCATCCTGAATTACCTACTGATCAATAGCCAGTCGCACTAACACTTGAGGCAGTAGATGAGACAGATAAAGGAAAGAAAAAATCAGATGAGGCTAGCTCGAGTTCTACAACGCCCGATAATAAGAAAGATGAGCCAATTAAGGAATACCAGCCGGTGGTCCCATACCCTCAACGTTTGTCATCTGGATAAAAGAACAAGTATCATACGAAGATTCAAGAGATATTTAAGCAGGTAAAAATCAATATTCCACTCTTAGATGCCATACAGCAGATCCCTGCATATGCAAAATTTCTGAAAGACCTATGCACTGTAAAAAGGAAATTGAACGTGAAGAAAAAGGCTTTCTTAACTGAACAGGTCAGTGCATTGATTCTCAATCAGACTCCACAGAAACTTAGAGATCCTGGGTCCCCCACGATACCAATTATGATTGGTGAATCTCATAACGGAAGAGCTCTACTTGACCTTGGGAGTAGTGTGAATCTGCTTCCATCTTTATTATATGACCAGCTGGGTTTAGGTGAATTGAATAGAACTACTATGATGCTACAGTTGGCAGACAGATCTGTAAAGGCTCCACGAGGTATTATTAAGGATGTTTTGGTTCAGGTTGACAAATTTTACTATTCCGTGGATTTCGTTGTTTTGGATATGCAGCAACCTGTTTCCACCATATATTAGACTCCTGTCATTTTGGGGCGACCATTCCTTGCTACTATGCCCTAATTAACTGTCGGAGCAGAGTCCTCAAGTTCACATTTGGGAACATGACACTGGAAATGAATGTTTTTAATGCTCACAGGATGTCAAGTGGGTGTGACGATGCAGATACTCATGCAGTCGATGTGATAGATGATTTAGATACTTTAAAGCTACTGTCAGTACTCGACGTTGATGCTGCACTTGAAAATGACTCTTTTGCGCAGTTTGAAGGGATTGGTGAATTATTGCCAGAATCAGAGGAGCAGATCCCAGATAGTGTTCCTAATATGTTTGATGTGAGTTATACATGTAGTTGGTGTAAGCCTACATTTGAGGCCATTTACCTACTAGAAATTTTGAAGTCATCCGCAGAAGAAATTCCAATACTTGAGTTGAAACTATTGCCTGTCGAGCTAAAATATGCTTTCTTGGGTCCAATAGATGGCACATTCCCTGTGGTAATTTCTTCACACTTTACTCTTGAACAGGAAACTAAACTATTGCAGGTACTCCGAGAGCATCGAGGAGCGATTGGATGGACTATTGTTGACATCAAGGGTATCAACCCTTCCATTTGCACTTATAACATCTTTCTCAAAGGAGATGCTAAACCAGTTCGAGATGCACAAAGGAGGCTGAATCCAACCATGAAAGAGGTGGTAAAAAATGAAGTGCTGAAATTATTAGCTGCTGACATCATCTATCCGATCTCCAACAGCAAACGGGTAAGCCCAACACAGGTAGTTCCAAAAAAATCTAGTTTGACTGTCACTGAAAATGCTAATGGAGAATTGATCCCATCTAGGAAAGTAACGGGGTGGAGAATGTGCATTGATTATCGTAAATTGAATTCGGTTAGCCGAAAAGATCACTTCCCGTTACCTTTCCTAGATAAGATATTAGAGAAAGTAGCTGGTAATTCATTTTATTGTTTCTTGGATGGATTTTCTAGTTACTATCAAATTGTCGTAGCACCTGAGGACCAAGAGAATACTACCTTCACTTGTCCCTTCGGGACCTTTGCCTTCTGCAGAATGTCATTCGGTCTATGCAATGCCCCTGCTACTTTCCAGTGTTGTATGATGAGTATTTTCTCTGATATGTTAGATGACATGTGTGAAATTTTTATGGATGATTTTTCTGTGTTCAGTAAGTCTTTTGATAATTGTTTGACACATTTGATTGCGATTTTGAAAAGATGTGAGGAAAAGAATTTACTTCTGAATTGGGAAAAATGTCAATTTATGGTATGTAGTGGTTTAGTACTTGGACATTTGGTTTCTGAGCGTGGTATAGAAGTTGACAAGGTCAAGGTAGAGCTGATTTCTCAGTTACCTGTCCTTAAGACAGTATGGGATATTCGCTCCTTCCTTGGTCATGCCGGTTTCTATAGACGTTTTATTCAGGGTTTTAGTAGTATTGCTAAACCATTATGTACCCTAATGCAAATTGAAACTAAATTTTTGTGGACTAATGCTTGTCAACAGGCCTTTGAAACACTAAAGTGACATTTGACTATTGCGCCTATCATGCAACCTCGTCGATGGGACTTGCCATTTGAAATCATGACCGACGCTAGCGACTACGCCCTTGGTGCCGTTCTAGGTCAATGAATTGATAACAAGCCGTCGGTTATTTATTATGCCAATCGAACTTTGAATGATGCTCAGAGAAATTATACCATCACTGAGAAAGAATTGCTAGCTGTTGTTTTTTCTTTAGAAAAATTTCACTCTTATGTCATTGGTGCACCTGTTATTATATTTACTGACCACTCTGCTTTGAAATATTTGCTAGCAAAGAAGGACGCCAAGCCCAGATTAATCAAGTGGATTCTACTCCTCCAGGAATTCAACATCACCATACGCGATAAAAAGGGCGTGGAAAACGTTGTAGCTGACCATCTTTCTCGGTTGCAGCTACCCGAGGTACCAGTGTCCCCTCCCTTGAATGATGACTTTCCTAATGAATGCATCTTTGCTGTGTCACGCACTCCATGGTTCGCCAACATTGTGAATTATCTCGTCACTGACCGAATTCCGGACCATTGGCTCACCCAGGACAAGCATAAGTTCTTAACTGAGGTAAGACATTATTATTTTGATAATTCATACCTGTTCAAATATTGTTCTGACTAGTTGGTGCGTAGATGTGTTCCAAATGATGAATTTAATTCCATGATGCATTTTTGCCATGGTGGGACATGTGGAGGCCACTTTGCTGCCAAGAAAACTGTTTCAAAAATATTACAAAGTGGACTCTACTGGCCTACCATGTTTAAAGATGTTGAAAATTTTTGTAAAGCATGTGAGGCCTGTCAAAAATTAGGAAAAATTACTGCCAAGAATGAAATGCCTATGTCCCCCATATTGACTCTTGAGATTTTTGATTATTGGGGCATTGATTTTATGGGACCTTTCCTAATTTCTTTTGGGTATTCTTACATTTTAGTTGCTGTGGACTATGTTTCTAAATGGGTGGAGGCAATACCTTGTCGAACCAATGACCACAAGGTTGTTATACGTTTTCTCAAGGAGTTATTTGCACCCTTTGGCATGCCCAAGGCAATCATTAGTGATGGAGGGTCCCATTTCTATAACAAACCTTTTGAAAAACTCATGCAAAAATATGGTGTAGCCCACAAAGTATCTGCCCCTTACCACTCTCAGACCAATGGTCAAGCTGAACTGGCCAATAGAGAGATCAAAACCATACTTGAGAAAACCATGCGTCCTAATCGTAAGGACTGGTCAGAAAAACTTGTTGACGTACTTTGGGCCTACCGAACAGCTTTCAAGACAAACTTAAGGATGTCTCCCTACAGGTTAGTATACGGTAAGACATGTCATTTACCTGTTGAAATTCAGCATCGTGCTTTATGGGCTATCAAACAAATTAATCTTTCACTTGATGACGCCACCAGTTTAATAAAATTGCAGGTATGCGAGTTTTTTTTTCATTTATTTGTTTTAGTTGTGTTTTCCCTTTTCTTTCTTGTTACATTAGTCAGTAGTACTTTTCCATTAGTTGTTTACCGTGCACAATTTTATTTCCCCTGCGCTTTCACATTGAGGACAATGTTCCACTTTAGTTGGGGGGCTGAGCATTTGCATGTGACACTGTGCACGTACACATACCGAGTTTCATATTATTAAAAAAAAAATCAAAAATCACAAAAAAATAAAAAAGAACGAGAGAAAGAAGGAGGAGATTGCACTATGCCATGCTTAACATTGCGTATACCTTTCACATACTCGCGTATAACTTAAGAATGACACTTGAGTCAATCATGCGTAGTTTCTCTTTATATAATTTTATGACTCCATGAAGAATCGATTGGTAGTACATTCGTGTTAATTTGGTTATATAATTTCCTATATTTACACAGTATCTCATGAGACGGAATAAACACATTCACGTGATTCATTGCACTTAAGGTTTCTTGTGAGCACTGAGAGAACACACGTGACGACTATGACATCTTGTGAGATATCCTTGAGCTATTTATCGTCCTTTTGAGCGTTAATATCAAATCAGAGTTCATAGAACTCAATTCTCTTTTTCTGGATGATTCGTTTGTACACTAGTCTTTGTTTTTGATTTTCTAGCCTAGAGGTGACGCCTAGTGGGGAGATAGAAACCTAGGTCTTGTAGCCTACTCAAGATGTGAAGGCTGAGCCACCTCTAAAGATAAACTTAATTCATGGACCCTTATTCGAGCTCAATTCCCATTGGTGGTATGAAGATTACAAAAGAAGTGTTATGATTGTCCTAATTGCTCAAGAAAAGATAGAAAATAATAATAAGTAGAAAAAAGAATAAGCAATACATATGCGCATAAAATGAAATGTCAATGCCGGTCCAAATACATATCACAAGGACACGACACATATTTTCCATGTATGAAGATTCTTCAACCGATTAATGCCTCAGATATATTCACGACAAGTTTATGAGTAAGTTGATTTAGGGTGGTCTCGGTTGGATGTGGCGAGTAGGTGAGAAGATGCTAGGTGAAGGACCCGACACCTCATAGATAGGCTAGATCCTTTCTAGACTAGTCCACTCCATACACTTAGCATTTGTTCCTTTTAGTATGTGGGATGTTTGACCACGACGCTCTTCCTCACATATGATGAGTGAACTTATTTTATTTGAGTGTTTTTGAGGGTATACCAGTTAGGCCGAGTCAAAGCGACTGTTCTGTAGGTGTCCACTGGTATCCTAGGTGTACTGAGTCACACACATCACACACACCTCGAGAGTTTACCTGTTTATACTCGGACTTATATGACTGCATTAACTTTGAATGTGCCACTGATTAACTTCATGTGAGTATACTTCTCTTAAATGACATATAAACAATGAAACTTGCATGAGTGACATGCTTTGGAGTTGCGTGTACTGAATATGAACAAGCCTGTATGAAATTCAGTGGTATTCTTGTATGTGAAATGGTCTACTTGTGTTGCATGTGCATTCATTTCATGATCATTGGAGTTTGTAATTGTAGACACTATCCTAACATTCATTCACGCCATTTTCTAGAGACTACCAAAACGTTAGTTGGGGGGCTGTGATTACGCATCAAAACTGCGTAATTTGGCACTTTAATCCGGTATTTATGACTTATATTTTTAATTAAATATCCAAATTTGTATAATATTTTAATAAAGTGCCAAAATTATCATTCTTCAGCTCTATTGTGCAATTTACGAATTTTTTATAATTTTTTTATCGCAGGAAAAGTCCTGGGAACCAAAACCGACACCTGTTTGTATTTCATGCATAAATTTTCCATCCAAACTCTGATCAAGACGATTCAAATTTTTGGAGAAAGAGAAAAGGATTATCTACAACTTCTGTGTTTCTAGTTTTACAAGAAACAGGCTCCAGAAGGGTCAAATTTGGCAATGATCAGAGAATGAAAAAAAATTTGAAAAAAAAAAATATATGAGGTCATGTGATGTGACCCGGCCATGCAAGCCGGGTCAGGTTGGCTAAACCGGGTAGGGTTCAATTTTTATTCTTTATAAGCTTCTTCCCCGCACAGCTGCTGCATCCCTTTTGCTCTCATTCTCCTTCTCTTGTTCTTCTTTTTCTTCCTCTTCTTCTTCTTCTTCTTTAATCTTTTTCCATCTTGTCTCTATTCTTAGCTCTCTCTCTATCTTTCTCCTTCTCGTTTCCTCTTCTCCTTCCCCTATATTCCTCTATTCTCCTTCTCTCCAGCACTCTACTAGCCACCGGAGCAACCTCCTCTGCTACAAGCTCCGCTCCAGCTGCACATACCAGTCTCCACCGCAGCACAACTTGCAGCAATCCTCGGCCAACAACTCCACCCGAGTCCCTGCTCCACGAAACTGCTACACCAGCAACCCAGGTCTTTTCTCCAACAGCTACACAGTAGAGTAGCCTCTGCAATCTCTAGCCCCCAGCACAACCCACAGTAGCCCCTCGGCCACTCCAGCAACAGCAGCCCCTTGGCCACCCCTCCTCGGATTCCAATACCAGCACAGCCACCGAGAGTCACAGCCACCATGCACCACCATCTTCCCTACATCATAACCCGAGCCAAAACAGAGCAGCCCTCTCTCTCTCATTCTTCTTTACTTTTCTCTTTAATTACTCTTACCTTTAATTAGTCATTGTTAATTTTCAGTAGAACTTCTATTTATGTTTTGAGGTTTCAAACTCTGTTGGATGATTCATAGTTAATTCTCTTTATTTCCTTCTTTTCTCAAAGTGATATTAGTAATAGATTTATTTTTATTTTTATTTTCTTGTTTGTCTTGTTTGCTTGAAGTTTTTTTTTATCATTGATTAAGTTATAATTCGGTTTCTTGAAAAAAAAAATAAAAAAAGAAAAGAAAAAAAATATCTTTCTTGGAAATTAAATTAGTTGTTTTCCTTAAGATTCAAAATTTTGTTGAGTTTTATTTAGTTTAAGATTAATTTTTTTAAGTCTTTTTTTTTTGTCTTTCCGTTATTGTTTAGCTGTTAGAGTTTTAACTTCTATTCTAATTATTGTTTGCGTAAAAAAGGTTTGGTTCTTAAGTAAAAAGTTCATCTTTAGGTTTTCCTTGTCTGCATGTTTTAATTCCGACTTCAAAGTTGACATTTTTAATTAGTGCGTGTTTGGTGTCCCTTAGGTAGAGTAGAGTTTCTATTTTTATTGTTTACTTTAATGCAAGCTAGTTCTAGGGTTTTAATTCATATGTTTGTCTAATTTATTGAAAGAAATCCCAACAATCTTGAAAAACCTCGAATCTGAACTAAGTTCAGTGCATTTTTTTTTTCGATTGGACGAACGTAATATTAGAGATTAAAACGCATTCCCTAAGGAGACTATCTAGCCCTTGGGCTTAATATTACACGACATAACTCTTATACTTGGGATAGCTTCCGAGCTGCTCATTTTTCGAGTGAGTCAATTACATAAATTGAATTGGCAATACAATTTGAAATTTTCAAGGTCTTCATGTCTTGCTTCAAGTGTCATTCCTTGAGATGTTTATATAAGCCTGCACAAACACTTGAAAAACATCAAATACCTAAGTATTTTCCATTATCAAAACCAGGTGTGACCTATAAGGTCAACACATAGCTTGCTCAAAAATTTGCTAAATACTCCTATTGCATATGGAATATCAAGTCTAGTTAAATTAGTTGCATATCTAAGTTACCAATAATGCTACTATATTTCTTTTTATTAATCATTTCTTTTTCACTCTTAATAGAAAATACATGATTACTTGAATCCAAGGAGTAGAGACATGCTTGCACTTATCATAACCATATTTATTCAAAATTTTCAAGTAATGTGACTAATTAAGAAATATAGAATCGCAAGATCTTATAATTTGTATGCCAAAAATAATGTTAGTCTCACTTAAATATTTCATCTTAAAATGTCTTTTGATCATTTTTTTTTTTATTTATAACATGAAAATTTGAACCAAAAAATTAGCCGATCATCCACATAGAGGCTGATAATAATATGCATGTGAGTCTTTCATATATATATTTTTTTTCATATTTTTCTTCTTGAGCTTTATTTGAGGTTTTTTAGGAAAATGATAATTGGGCAAAATATAGTATTCAAAAGAAATTGAACTTACCTCATTTGAGTCTATCTTTTGGTGTTTTATCAATTTATGACCACCATTCATGTTGTTAGTGTTGTCTTGTTTGGAGGTTTCTTAGTGGGGAGATAGAGATGGGCTCTTTTGAACCGGTTGGCTTTCTTGAGATCTCCAACACTTTCTAAAATTAGAATAACTTTTCCAAGAGGGGGGTGAATTGGATTATTTATAAATTTAACCTCTTTTTAACTTTTTACTTGTTTTAATGCAACAACAAGAAAGTAAATTAATCTTATGATCACAACCAAATCACACCACAAAGTATTGAAAAATTAAAAACACAATCCAACCAACCAAAGTATGAAAATCAAACAATCATTCAAGAACTTTATGCTTTTTGGTAGTAGCCCTGTAGTTGTTTGCAAACCCTACTTTGAATGAAATTTTTATTGCGTTTCTCTTAATCAAGGTTTCCGCAAATTAACCAACGTACTCCCTTGTGGGTTTTCGCAAACGGTTAATTAAAACATACTTTCTAAAATCAAAAGTCTTCTTTGAATATGGATTTTAAGCCCTACAGCATGCACTTAGCATACACAAGGATATATGGTGCAAAAAATAAAGAGAGTAAGGATGATAAGAACACCAAGATTTACGAGGTTCAGCTTATCTCCAACCTATGTCCTCACCTCTGGTAAACCACCAAAGGATTCCACTAGGTATGCTCTTTTTCAGGCAGAGCAAGTCTTTTACAAAATTCCCTTTTTTTCAGGAAGAGAAACCTCTCCAAACGATTAACCCCCACTTGGTACAACAATCCAAACAAGCTTTGAACTGTCAATGCTACAATGAGAATGCTACAATAATATGAGTATAAAGAAACTCTCAAAACATAGTAGAGTTGTACAAGTTAGAGCACAGACTATACTTCAATCAAATAATAATAAATAAAGTATGAAGCTCAAGTATAGAGATCACCAAAAGTTCGTTGATTGAGAAAACTTAGTGCAAGAACTGTGGTTTGGTGATTCAACAACAATTTCAGAACTTTTCTCCCAGATGGAGTGTAAGCAATAGAGAGCTTTGAGGGATTGTAGGCTTTGATTGTAAGAGTGCTGAGTAATTGCTTAGATGTTTGAATTCTTGGGATTAAAGAAGTATTTATAGGCATTCTAGGATTAGTTTCCTTGTTCCCCAAGTGACTCAAAGTGTCCTCCAAATTTTTACAACGTTCATATTTGAAAAACCAAAATTTGAAATTTTCTCGTTGGACCCAGTCAGCTGGACAGGCGACTGGGTAGTGTATTTCCACAAGGTCAGTCGACTAGATAGGCGGCTGACACTCTTCTGTTTCCCAGAAATTAAATTAAGAAATAGTCAGTTGGCTAGCATGACAAAGTTCATTTTGGGTCAGACGGCTAGGTATTGTCAGCCGGCTGGGTACTTTTAATTTATTGAGTCAATTGGTCGGACAATTACTTTTTCTACTGTTTCTCTGTCAGTTGGCTAACTGAACCAGAGTGTTTTTAGTCAGTCAGCTGGGTAGACCTCTTACTGATTTTTTCTTTTTGGTTTTTCAAATTTAGTTTTGCTCACATGTTTTGATCTTTTATAAAACATTTTCTCGATTTTTTTAAAATAGGTCTCTAAGTCTATAAATATCCCCTAAAAAGCTTCATATTTTCTAAATTATATTTGATACGAAGTACTCACAAACAACTTTTCTAAATATGGCATTTGAGTGCTGAAACTTCAAGTTTTTTGATGATCCTCTTAACTTCAAGTCCCTTTGGATCTTTAAGCTTTTTCATTTTGTCTTTCAATGCTCAAATACTCGTTGAAGCTTTTACTTGATGTGGCTTTGATTTCCAGCTTGCTTCTATGACAAATGTAAGTGTTGAGTTATGTATACCTGAAATAAAGTCACTCAACATCACATGTTAAACCATCTTCATTTGTTATCATCAAAACAATATTGAAAAGCCTAATTAGGCCAACACTTTCGTTGGTTTGTCAGCTATAGGCTCCATATTTTGAATCTCCTTAAAATTATTAGAAATTTAGTACAAATATAATAATGAACTTAAACACAAATTAAATACAAACATGATTCATAATCAAGCTTAGGTAGAGATATTTCATTTTTTAAGGAAATTCAAGTCTTCTACAATTTTTTAGCTTAATCCAACACATGAATCATTGCAACAACACTCTACATAACTTGTCTCCCACAAGATACAATAGTTCGATTTGAATCGTACGACTCTCTCCAATTTTATACAAATAGAAGAGTTCAAACTTGTACAAAAAATACTTTACTTAAGTTGTCAAACTCTTTAAACTTGAATGACTGTGAAAATGATGTAAAATGATTTATGCGTTGAAATTATGTGTAAAGTCAATGGTATAGGGGTTTATATATAGACACATGCATGAATATTAATTTCACGAATTGTCTTGCACACATACATGGATGCAAACCGTATCTTATCCTTGCACGGGAAAGAACCGTATTTGCCACAGGCAAGGTACTTTGCTACTCTCCTCTTTTTTAACCGTTTGATACCCACTTTTAATTATTGGGAAATTATTTACATATCACACTCTCTTTTTTGAGTTTTTTCCCGATTTATCTTTTTTTAAAAATATATATTAAATAATACCCTATTTGGGAAAATAATTCCCTCAATGACTCTGACGTAATCTCGCTGCTTGGTCCAGTGAGATTTGTTTAAATCTCGCTGGACCAAGCAACAAGATTTAAATGGCAAAGGAAATTTATGTGTTGAGACGTAGCAAATCTCACTGCTCCATCCAGCGAGATTTGGCCACTAGCAAATCTCGCTACTCCATCCAGCTAGATTTGCATGGATTAGAAGAATAAGGCAGTTCATGGGATTTGACCTTCATGGGGTGCTTTTGGTGTTTGTTGTCTATTTCTCTTTCTACAAAAAGGCAGTGTATGCTGCAGACATACACTTAATTTCTCTTAATTAAATTCATCGGAGACTGCCTCTCTTAGAATCTTTGTTCGGGTCCGTCGACTGAGGTTCACAATCTACAAACTCTCATGAAAGCTGCACAATCCGAAAACACTGACAGTCCACAGCCCTTCTTAGAAAATCGTCGTTCCTCTCTCAGACTCACCATTCGGGTTTAGTGACGGAGGCTCACAGTCGCATCTCTGAGATTCGCCGTTTGGGTCCGACGATGGAGGCTCACAGTCTCGAGCGAAAGCTAGGGCACAAATGATTATGAGAACTCAGGGATCCCATTGCTGCAAACACAGGGAAACCGCCCACTGCCAAATGAATGATGACGTCACACATAAACACACTCATCTAAATTGCAAAATCTTTGACACTTAATTTCGCTTAATTAATATTTTTTTCTTTGTATAAATATAATTATGACTGTACTTTTAATTATAATTATAATTAAAATTAAAGAGACAATTTGTATTAACACAAATCAAATTTTACATTTTGCTCATGCTACTCCGTGCCCCTAAGTTCACTATTAGAACAACCCAAAAAAAAAAAAAAAACCTACAGAGTAATTAATCAACATGAAGTTATTTTTTTTTTCTTTTGTTATAAATATTTTATTGCTATAAATAACAATTTTTGGGTGGGGGAAAAAAAAAAAAAAAGACTCTGAAGCGAAGGTAAGGTGGTGTACTGGTGTGTGTGTGTGTGTGTGTGTTTCTCCTTCTTGGTTCTAAAACTAGGTGGAATGGTTGGGGATGGGATCATCGTCGTCTGCCTCATCGAGAGTGGAGAGCGGGAAGCAGGCGTCTTCGCCTCCGGTGCTCCATATAAAATGAGCGTAATTGGCTGCATAGTAAGTGTTGTGGGGTCGGTAGATATGGCCTCTAGGTACGTCTCCTCTACCGCCCTCTTGAAGTACTCCGCCTTGCATTTTCACGAAATTCAACTTCAATTCGATCTCCATATTTGAATATAGAAGCTTTGTTTCAAATGCTATTGAGATTTGAGAGTTACATACATATATATATATATATATATATATATATATATATATAATTTGAAGTACCTGTCGTAATTGCGAGCAACCAAACCTAAATTTAAGGTTAATTAAATTTAGCAAATAAATTGCTACCAGGAGGAATCAACGACTTGAAGACAAGGTGGTGCGAAATCGGAGGTAGAGGTGGCTGCGGCAATGAAAGACGGAGGGGTCTGAGTGAGAGGTCGGCGATGCGGGTGAGGATGAAAGCCCTAGCCGAGGCTGCCATCAAAGGACAAGTGAGGCAGAGAGGAGCTTTGTGTGGCTCTCTGTGCGGATGACTCCGGCGATGCACTCTCTCTCTCTCTCTCTCTCTCTCTCTTCTCGAGTTCAAATCCTTCTTCCTTGGCCTTTAGGTCTTTGGCCCACTAGCTCTTGGCGTGTTTGGTGACTTGGGAACGAGATACGTAGAGCCACTAGTGTTGGGATAAATTACAGATTCACAGTCATTGGTCGTTGCAGAGGAGTAAAAACACGCCGGGAGAGGGAAAAACACTCTATGCAAATGTCCAAGCAAATCTCGCTCCTCCATCTAGCGAGATTTGACCGCCATGCGTGAGTATATAATTTCCCTTGCCATTTAAATCTTACTGGACCAAGCAATGAGATTACGTTAGAGTCATATCGGGAATTATTTTCCCACATAGGATATTATTGAATATATTTTAAAAAAAAAGATAAATCAAGAAAAAAACTCCTCTATTTGCTCAGATATTCATTAGTATTTATTATATTAATATAACAATCAAGGAAACCATATTGTAGTGAACATACTTTCCCAACTCATGATTTATTTCATATTTGATCTACAACATATTTATTTATTATATTTATTTCTTTGACAACTTGTTGCCAAAAATTTTTCTATTTAAATATAGTTCTTTGGGTTAAAATAATTCATTTTATTTACTTTATATTAAAATTAAAATAAAATGATCATATGAATTTAAAAATAATTGAAATTAAAATATACATAAATTTTTTTAAAAAAATAATAATAAATCCAATTACAAAATATTTACTATTTTTGAATTTTCATGTTCAATAAAATTATTATTGTAAAGTAGATTTTGAAAGTATAACGATTAAGTAAACTAATTATAATAATTTCTATTTTTATTATAATACTTTTTTAATGTGCATGATTTTGCAGATGAAAATGAGTTTTTTTAATTAAAGTTTTTAAATTTAATTTATTTATATAAATATTAACCAAACAAGCTGCTGATTTCTGGTTTTTGGTTTCTTATTTTAATTTTTTGTTTTCATTTATGGTTTTTATATGGGTACTTTTTGACAGTGACACCAAATGACCCCTTAGTTTATGAAATACACACACACATACAGCAAATAAAAAAATATGAATAGATAAATAAATAAGAATGCATAAACTTAAATGGATTGGTTTTGTGAAATTTATATGATATAGTCCATGAATGTGCTTTATATAGTGGATAATTCTTTTGATCATTAGTAACAATGCAACGCGGGCTTTAAGAATAGCTTATCGTTTTCACCAGTAGAATAATAAATTTCAATTTTTCTATGATCTCTATTTGATGGCAAAACTTATAGAATGCATATGGGATGAGAAATGTTGAGAAGGAATGGTTCCTGCATGTTGGATATGGAGCCAACTAATTATATGACTTCATATTGGTACTTGAGCCCATATATGTCAGAGATTTTATTAAGTGTGGGATTGATCGTGCCAACCTTGATAGATTAATTAGCATCATAAGCTTCAATTCAAACACTGTCAATTTGCATTTAGTCGAGCACACACATTTCTCATGCCCATGGTGGGGTAGGAACTCTAGAATCTCTTATAATTCTAATGCAGAGTGTACAAATACAAATCTGGGGCTTCACATATTCTTTCAACAAGCCCGGGCTGATTTTATATATTACATGTTCTCTAGTACTCCGACCGGGGAGTTGGACCTCATTTGTTAATCACTCTTCTGTTATTGGTATGTTGAACCTAGCTGTGGCTTTCAATTTAGGTGAAACATATAATTTTTTTTGTCAAAATGTGCAGTAATATACCGGCATTGAATTCCTAAATGCTGAATATATGCTATATTGGAGGAATTAATACGCACAATTATTTTTAGGATAAAAGATTTTATGTCTTATGAGCTTTGACGGAAAAAATAATGACATTTTTCGAGATTTCAAAAATTTCAAAGATCTCGCTTGAGGTTTAAAGAATTCTAAGGATCTCTCATGAGATTTTTCAAAAAGACACAAATCTCTGTATTTTGTTAAAAATTGTAAAAAGATAAATTTTTTTTTGGGAAAATTTGTATCTTTTTTACAAAACTTAAAGGATGCATGTGACATTTTTGAAACCTTAGGAAAGGTTTCTGTCTTTTTGTTAAACTTTAGGGAAGTTGAGTGTCTTTTTACCCTAATTTTTATTCTATTGAATTATGGTTCATATTTAAAAGGATTTATTCACTCGAAGTCTATTCTTTCATGGTATGGTACAATATATCTGAGATAGAATGTATTATAATTATGTTGTTGTATGGTGACATTTTAGGGTTTTCATATAGGGGCTATATATGCATATTTGGAGTTTTTGTTTGATAATATAATGAAAATTATGCAAGGGCTTCATGAATATAAGCACACTGCCGAATCACACAAATTCATTATGTTATTTATAAAGGAAATTGTGTAGTTTTCCAATGAATTAATGATCGCCGGGTCGGGTCGTCCACGCCGGATCCTAGGGCACCCAGCTCTTCCTTTAAATCTTCTTCTCTTCCTCTCCCTGCGCAAGAGCCCGGTGAGGGCTCTCCTCTCCTCTCCTTTCTTCTACTTCTTCTTCTTCTTCTTCTTCTTCGTCTTCTTTGGTTTTGTATTTTTTCTTTCAATTGCTGCTTTGCTCCTTCTCTGTTTCCCTTTCCTTCTTCCCCTGTTTTCCTTAATCTCTTGCAGTCTCTCCCTCTCCCTGTTCCTTACCTGCTGCTCCAGCTTCGTGGCACACTAGCAGACCCGAGAGCCACCACACAACCGGCTTCCAGCCATCTTCAAGACAGCAGCCCCGACCTCCAGCTCCTCCACAGCAGTAGGCCGAGAGCTCTTCCAGAACAGAGCCACACCCGCTACACACCATCTAGCAGCACAGCTCCCCGAGGCCATCCCACTCCACCCGAGGACACCCACAGCACAGGCCAAGCCATTCTCTGCTGCAAACAGCCTCCCCTCTGCTGCAACCCGTGACACACCACCATAGCTTCTCCACAGGCCCCTGCTCTCTCTCTCTCTCTTTTATCTTTTCTCTTTTAATTTTGATATAGGATAGTATTGTTTTTTTTACTGAAGGTATTTAAAAAGCTTGGATTGTGAATATTTTATCTTTGCAATAGTTGATTGTTTAATTATTTTTGTCTTTGGTATTTTATTTTATTGGTAGATTTAGTTGGAAGTTCATATTTAATTATGCTTGGGTTCATATTTATATTAGTTATTTTTTTTTCTATCCAAGATTTAATTTTTGTTTCGATGTTCGGTTTAGTTAGGACCGGTTTTATCAAAGTTCGTATTTTTATTTTCTATCATCGTTTTTTTTTTTTTTTATGTGTTGTATTTTGGTTTGAGTTCTTGAATTGTTAAAGTTCCGATTTTTAGTGTGTGCTTGAATCTGATTGAGTTTCCATAGTGTGTTTTTAATTCCATGTTCAAAATTACCATCTTTAATTAGTGTGTGCTCTGATGTTTCCTTGAGTAGGTTAGAGTTTCCATTCTAGCTTTTTAATTTAATGTATGCTAGTTCTAGGGTTTAATTTGCGTGTTATTTAATTTGGTAAAAGTAAAATCAACAATCGTGAAGATACCCGAATCTGAACCGAGTTCAGTACCTTTTTAACTTCGATTAGAAAAACGTAAAATCTGAGATTAAAATGCATTCCCTCATGAGACGATCTAGCCCTTGGGCTTAATATTACACGACGTAACTCCTATACTTGGGATAGCTTCCGAGCTGCTCATTTTTCGAGTGAGTCAAGTTTTTGGCGGCGTCGCCGGGGAATGTCGGTCTTAGTCTCAAATTTGCGTTTTTCCCATCATTTTTATTAGTTTTATAAAAACAGAAAAAAAAAAAAACAGAAAACAAGAAAAACAGAAAAAAAAAATTTGAGTTTTGAAAAATGGCTGCACCTGCACTGCGCACGATAATGGATTTTTTGCAGCTTGAATATGCCACTGCATCCTCTTCCACTATTTTGCCTTATGACGAGCTTAATTTCATGATGCAGCGCGGGAGGACCTCATTGCTACCTGATTTCTACGGGTCGGAATCTGAGTGCCCTTATCAGCACCTAGCAGAGTTTGAGTTAACCTGCAACATTTTTTTCTCTCATGTTAGAGCTGACGAATCTACTAGACTGAATTTATTTCTTTCTACTTTGCAGGATAGGGCACTGATTTGGTTTCATTCTATGAGACCTTATTCTATCACTAATTGGTCTGATATGGAGCGTGAATTCCTGCATGCATTTTGTCCCTCACAGAGAACTCAATTTTTGCAAGAACATATTCTTAATTTTGTGCAGCAGGATGATGAGACATTTGGGGCTTGCTGGAAACGATTCAAGGATCTGCTAAGTACTTGCCCACATCACGGGTTTGACTCATGGAGGTTAGCTGATTATTTTTATACTGCTCTTACCCCTGATTGCAAGTGTTTTGTCCAGACTATGTCTAATGGAGAGCCCGTTAGCGAGGATCCAGATCAGGTATTATCATTTTTTGATTACTTAGCTGACAATGTCCCACAGTGCAACACACGATACACTCAGGCACCCATGACTGCACACCCTATCAGCACAATTAGTGGTGGTGATGCATATGAACCACCAAACTGCCCAAACAACCCTCCGCCTCAATATTAGCCACAACAGATCTCTCTGAGCTGTACGTCATTAGACCTTTTTGAGGATAGCATAACACAGATGGCGAACATGCTCCAACAATTCATGCAAACTCAAGTCGATCATAATAATGAATTGCGAGATACCATTAATGCGATAAACACGCAGTTGGACATCTTAGAAAACGAAGAATTGCCCGTGGAACCTCAGCCTAGTCCTCAAGAGTACCAGCAACCACAACAACTAATGCACGATCATCTCTTTGAGGCAGTAGAGGCCGCCATCACTTTAAGAAGCAAGAAAGAATTTCCCCAACCTGAGATGCTCATCGTCGAACAACCAGTTGTCCTAGCACTAGAAGTCATGGCTGAACTAGAAGAGGTCAAAGAAAAATCAGAGGAAACGGGGCCAGAAGCGGAGCAGTTAGTTAATAAGGAGACTGATACTTATACGGAGTACCAACCTGTGGTACCTCATACTCCGAGCTCAGAAACCATGGAACCATCACTCTCGCATGAATCAGATGTCAAAAAACCTAATGTGGAGGTAGAATTTTGCAGTGGTATGATCATATGTACACTCGATAAAGAGGGTGACCAGTCTGGTGAGCATATAATTTTCAAAAAACCAGGTAAAACTTTTAATGTTAATGCTTTTAAAGAACTACAAGTAATTGCTCCAATAACTTCCTTTCACACATTAGTTCGTAAAGAAGCAAACTTCCTGGAAAAGATGTTGAATAAAGACCCTTTCTTGTCAACACAAGAGGGTCGACCTGCACACAAATTGTTTGGTATTTTGACATGCATTAATTTATCTGAGGTTGATTTTCGTGCAGGTATGAAGACTGATTCACTGTGGCGGCTTAAATTTGGAGAACCGCCATTGCAATTTATAGACCTGCGACCACCAGACGAAATTCCTCCAGAGCCTCCACCTGACAATTGTGATGTTTTCCTTTTCGTTCTTGTATTTTTATTTTATCTTATTTTATTTTCAGTTAGTTTTCAGGTCCATTTTCTCGTAATTTAGTTTTTCTTTTCCATTACCTCGCCACGCAGGTATGCCTTACTTTTCTCGTGCACAGTATTTCTATTTCCCTTATGCTTTCACATTGAGGACAATGTTCCACTTTAGTTGGGGAGGATGAGCATTCGCATGTGACACTGTGCACGTACACATACTGGTTTTATATATATAAATAAATAATAATAATAAAACAAAAAAAAATCAAAAAGATCAAAGAAAAGAAAGAGAAAGAAAGGAGGAGCACTGAGGAATTACATTGCACTATGTCATGCTTAACACTTTGTATACCCTTCGCATACTTGCATATAACTTATGAATGACACACTTGAGTCAATCATGCGTAGTTTCTCTTTATATGATCTTATGACTCCATGAAGAATTGATTGGTAGTACATTCGTGTTAATTTGACTATATAATTTCTTGTATTTATACGGCATCTCACGAGGCTGAATAAACACATTCACGTGATTCATTGCACTTAGGGTTTCCTGTGAGCACTGAGAGAGCACCCGTGGAGACTATGACACCTTGTGAGATATCCTTGAGCTATTTATCGCCCTTTTGAGCGTTAATATCAAATTAGAGTTCATGGAACTCAATTCTCTTTTTCTAGACGATTCCTTTGTACACTAGTCTATGATTTGATTTGCTAGCCTAGAGGTGACACCTAGTGGGGAGATAGAAACCTAGGTCTTGTAGCCTACTCAAAATGTGAAGGCTGAGCCACCCCTAGAGATAGACTTAATTCATGAACCACTATTTGAGCTCAATTCCCATTGATGGTATGAAGATTACAAAAGAAGTTTAATATTGTCCTTATTGCTCAGGAAAAGACAGAAAATAAAGAATGAGCAGAAAAAAAAAAAAAAAAGCAATACACATGCGCATGAAATGAAATGTCAGTGCCGGTCCACGTACATATCACAAAAAGTCAAGGACACGACACATGTTTTTCCACGTATGAAGATTCTTCAACCGATTAATGTCTCATATGTATTTACGACAAGTTTGTGAATGAGTTGATCTAGGGTGGTCTCAGTTGGATATGGCGAGTAGGTGAGAAGATGTTAGGGTGAAGGACCCGACACCTCATAGATAGGCTAGATCCTTTCCAGACTAGTCCACTCCATATAATTAGCGTTGTTCCTTTTAATATGTGGGATGTTTGATCACGACACTCCTCCTCACATATGATGAGTAAATCCAATTTCTTTGAGTGTTTTTGAGGGTATACCAGTTAGGTCGAGTCAAAGCGACCGTTCTGTAGGTGTCCACTGGCGTCCTAGGTGTACTGAGTCACACACATCACACACACCTCGAGACTTTACCTGTTTATACTCGAACTTATGTGATTGCATTAACTCTGGATGTGGCACTGATTAACTTCATGAGAGTATACTACTCTCAAATCACATATAAACGATGAAACTTGCATGAGTGACATGCTTCAGAGTCGTGTGCATTGAATATGAACGAGCTTGTGTGAAATTCAGTTATGTTCTTGTATGTGAAGTGGTATAATTATATCACATGTGCATTGATTTCATGATCACCGGAGTATATAGTTCTAGACACCACCCTGAGATTCATTCACGTCATTTTCTAGAGACTAGCAAAACGTTAGTTGGGGGGTGTGATTACGCGTCGAAACTGCGTAGTTGGACGTTTAACCCGGGTTTTATGCTTTATATTTTTAATTAAATGTCCAAATTTGTTCAATATTTTAATAAAGTGCCAAAATTATCATTCTTGAGCTTTATTGCACTATTTATGAAGTTTTGGTAATTTTTTACTGCAGGAAAATTCCCAGGAACCAAAACCGACACCTGTTCGTATTTCGCACATAACTTTTCCTTATGAGCTCCGATCGACACAATTCAAATTTTTGGAGAAAGAGAAAAGGATTATCTACAATTTTTATGTTTTAAGTTTTGTGAGATACAGGCCCCATAAGAGTTAGATTTGCGACGAACAGAGAACAAAAGAAAATGAAAAAAAAATGTAATAATTGGGTCATTAATGTGACTCGGCCATGCATGGCCGGGTCGGGCTGTCCACGCCGGATCCTAGGGCACCCAGCTCTTCCTTTAAATCTTCTTCTCTTCCTCTCCCTGCACAGGTAGCTCGGTGAGGGATCTCCTCTCCTCTCCTCTCTTCTTCTTCTTCTTCTTCTTCGGTTTTGTATTTTTTCTTTCAATTGCTGCTTTGCTCCTTCTCTGTTTCCCTTTCCTTCTTCCCCTATTTTCCTTAATCTCTTGCAGTCTCTCCCTCTCCCTGTTCCTTACCTGCTGCTCCAGCTTCGTGGCACACCAGCAGACCCGAGAGCCACCACACAACCGGCTTCCAGCCATCTTCAAGACAGCAGCCCCGACCTCCAGCTCCTCCATAGCAGTAGGCCGAGAGCTATTCCAGAACAGAGCCACACTCGCTGCACACCATCTAGGAGCACAGCTCCCCGAGGCCATCCCACTCCAGCCGAGGACACCCACAGCACAGGCAGAGCCATTCTCTGTTGCAAACAGCCTCCCCTCTGCTGCAACCCATGACACACCACCATAGCTTCTCCACAGGCCCCTGCTCTCTCTCTCTCTTTTATCTTTTCTCTTTTAATTTTGATATAGGATAGTATTGTTTTTTTTTACTGAAGGTATTTAAAAAGCTTGGATTTTGAATATTTTATCTTTACAATAGTTGATTGTTTAATTATTTTTGTCTTTGGTATTTTATTTTATTGGTAGACTTAGTTGGAAGTTCATATTTAATTACGCTTGGGTTCATATTTAAATTAGTTATTTTTTTTTTCTTTCCAAGATTTAATTTTTGTTTCGATGTTCGGTTTAGTTAGGACCGGTTTTATCAAAGTTCATATTTTTATTTTCTGTCATCGTTTTTTTTTTATGTGTTGCATTTTGGTTTGAGTTCCTGAATTGTTAAAGTTCCGATTTTTAGTGTGTGCTTGAATCTGATTGAGTTTCCATAGTGTGTTTTTAATTCCATGTTCAAAATTACCATCTTTAATTAGTGTGTGCTCCGATGTTTCCTTGAGTAGGTTAGAGTTTCCATTCTAGCTTTTTAATTTAATGTATGCTAGTTCTAGGGTTTAATTTGTGTGTTATTTAATTTGGTAAAAGTAAAATCAACAATCGTGAAGATACCCGAATCTGAACCGAGTTCAGTATCTTTTTAACTTCGATTGGAAAAATGTAAAATCTGAGATTAAAACGCATTCCCTAAAGAGACGATCTAGCCCTTGGGCTTAATATTACACGACGTAACTCCTATACTTGGGATAGCTTCCGAGCTGCTCATTTTTCAAGTGAGTCAAGCTTACACTCGCATACTCTTTGATTGGTGTTGATTTTTATTTAGAGTAAGTTTGAGTTTTCCCTTGTGATTTCATTCATAAGTTTCTTTGGGAAAAATCTCTAGGGCTTGTGAGTCTTGCATTCTTGTTGCAAGATTCAAGAGTTTGTCTTGTGCTTTTAGCAAAATATTTTTGACAAGCTAGAAATCCAAATATCTCTTATACTTAATACTTGATAAATTATTTTTGAGATATTTGATAGTGTTCTTAAAATATTTGAAACCATATTTGTGATTGATATATACATATACATATATATAGATATTGTTTCAAAGAACCTCTCACAATACACTCTCACATATCAATTGCTATATTGACATTATCTTGAAAGTTGTTTTAGTATACTTCATTGAGCTTATAAATCCTTTCATATGGAAGTGTATTGAATATATTGGTACATACTTGCTTATTGGAAAAGCATTGATATTATACAAAAAATTTGTATTAATTATCTATTGTATTCCTGACGGGTTATCGGAAGAGGGAGACTAGCCTTGTGAATAGTTTTGGACTTGCTCAAACCTGGTTAGGAGAGCACTAGATTGGTTCAAACCCGATTAGGAGAACTAGGTGCACCAGCCTATAAGGTATTGTAAATGGCGTCGCTCCACCCGTTAAGCAGGCATTAGTGGAATCCTCTTACTTTTGAGCTTGAGGCGGGGACGTAGGCAGTGTTGGCCGAACCCCGATATCATATTGTGTGTCATCCTTTCTTTCCCTTATACTTTTTATATTTCCGCACTTTGATACATGCACATGTATTTTTAATTATTTATTGCCTTGATCATTCTTCATACATGCTTTGAATATTGTGTGAATTGGAATTTGTTTAGAAAGACCCTAGGTTGCAATATACCGCTTGTGACTCGAATTAAACCTAAGAAATTTTTAAATTCCAATTCACCCCCCTCTTGGGAATACACCAATTCCAAAAATTGGTATCAGAGCCTCGTTGTACTAGACTTAAATGTTTTTGCAAAAAGATCACAATGGCTCATATTGATGTATCCTCATTCGGTGAGGGACAGTCACCTTCTAGGCCTCCTGTATTTTATGGTGTAAATTACACCCATTGGAAAATTCGAATGAGCATTTTTATAAAATCAAAGGACTAGTGGGCCTGGCAAGTGATTGATAAAGGAATTTGTATGCCAATAGTTGAAAATGATAATAGTTTAATGCATGCAAATTCACATGCCATGGATTTTTTGTATTGCACTTTATATTCTAATATTTTGCTTTAGATTATAGCATGTACAAATGCGAGGGAGATCTGGGTTGAGCTGGAAAAAAGATATGGAAAGACCCAGGAAAAGGAGATCATCACTTTAGAAGCTCCAAAATCAGATGATCGGGTAGTGGCAGATCATAAGCTAACCGCAATAACCAACAAGGAGGTATATGACTCACCTTCTCATTTAATTAATATTGCATGTGATAATTCCTTTGTTGGTTCCTGCAACACATTATTTGATGAATCATCTATTGAATTTTGTGATAATTCTACTAATGACATATGCAATGACTCATGTAATGATTGTGTTAAATTTTGTGATGAATCATGTGTTAAATCCTATAATGAAAACATGCATGTGTATGAAGAACTAGAAAAAGCTTCATTGAAAATACATAAGTTTCTAGTTAGGATGTCTGAAAATAATTAGTTTTTGAAAAATGAGGATTAAAAGGTGGCAAAACAATTAAAAGAATTGAAAGCTTATCATACCACCTTAGAAAAGAAAAAGATTGAAAAGATATTGAAAATTATCTGATTAAGGAAAGAAGTAAATGATTATTCTAGACTTTCACCCAAAGTAGAATATGGAAAGAATAATTATAATAAACCCTTAAGATTCAAAAGAAATAAATTTTTCAAAAAGGGTTCATATTATAAATTCGACAGTCATACCTCGTCAAATAAAAATAAAACAAGTAAGCATAATCTGTCACATGCATATAAATTTTTCTTATCTTGTAAAATGAAAGGGTGTATCTGACTTAGAAATGCTGGAGGCATAAAGAAAGAAATGATGTGGGTAATCATGAAGGCAAACCCCATAGGACCTAAGAAAAAATGGATTTAAATTAATATTACCAAATGAGTTAATTCTTCCTTAGACCCTAGGACTAGATTTAGGGGGTAGTGATGACTAAAAGGCTTAGGAAGTGGTTTGTGCCTAAAATGTAAAAACTTATTATGTGCATCCACTTCCAATTGGACAAGGCATCTTTGCTAGTTATATATTTCTCAATGTTTAATCCATGCTTGAATATAAAAATCTAAAGTTAAGCATACTCTTGTCCATTGTACCAAATTGAGTTTTGGGAAATTCATCTTGTTATGTATCATTTATCTCAAAACTCATCTTTTAACATAAAAGCCTTGAATAAGTAGCAGTCATTACTCTAGGCTTAAGCACTAATGATCATAAATTCCTATTCTACAAGTGCTTATTTAAAAGACATCTCGTTAACCAAATTAGAGACATCAACTAAGGGAATCAAATCTTCATCCATTTATAATAAAATTCTTCCTATGTGCTTAAATTATAAAAACTCTCTAATGTTAGTTCACCTTCTCCTCCATAGGAACTCTTTACCAACCACAATCACATTCGGTAAAGTTTCATCCTATTCCATGGTTCGTATCCTTACTCAAAATAGTGATCATACTTAAAGGATACTTTCCAATCACCAAGGAGCTACAGTCAAAATTCATATACTTTTTAGTGCTCTTTGCCAAAACAGTTAGGACAATATCTTTAGACTTCTTATCTTGAAAAATGTCATGTCTATCCTAAATACTCTTCTATACCCATTAGTGATTTAATTTTAAAAGAGTATTTATTCAAACTCTCTTCAAGCTTTCAAAATTTAAGTCAAAACTTTTAGAGCTTCACATCATGGCTAATATGATTGTTATAGGTTTCAGCATATATGGAAATGCAAATGACTGAGAAACCTATGCATGAACTTTAAAAATGAAAAGCTATTTGAACTTGGGCCTCTCACGTGTCGATATTAATAAGAAAATAGGCAAAAATAGGCTTATGACCTGAAGAAATGTTTGTGACTTTTTGGTCCTCTAAGCCAAAGAACTCTAAGCCAAGCCTGAATCATTGAAAATCTTAAAACCCTTGACAAATTTCTTGAAAATTAGATAAAGGCATAAGATAGCATCAGTGCATAACTCAGGAAGAGCACTTCTTAAAATTTTAACTCTATCAGTTGCTCCCACACTCATACTACATGTCTATATGCCTTATGAGATCAACACTATAGCATACTATCCACATATTTCTAGTTGAATAAATTCATGACATGGATAGTTAGCATTTGTTCACTGCACTAAAACTCTTACTATCCGATTTTTGATTAATTCTTATATTGTCTTATGGATTGTTATTTCTGTTCAAAAGCTTTTGACTACTAAAATGCATGCCTGTATTAAATGTCTCACACATGGTGGATGCAGTGATGTGAATTGCATGCTGGTAATGGATATAGGTTCCTGCATGCTTGATCTCAATTATAAATTGATTGTGTGAATCTATCAGGTCTCTAGTACATGAAAAAAATGGGAAAATGTTCAATTTACAGACGACATGCTACTGAAATTTCGTAAAATTTTCCCAAAATAAAACCATGTACTAAAGATGATTATGATAAAATTAACGTTAGAATATTTTTGAAAGAATGAGTGAAAAAAATTAAATATTAATTTTCATCCTTACATAATCATAAAAAATATTTAAGAGAGCCACGCTCCATCCCTATAGAAAGAGCATAAAAGTCTAACATGCATCAATACATTTTTTTTTTTTTCCCAATATTGAGACTGTTGGCCTTACAAGGCTTAAAACCTTGTTATCTTGTTTTGATACTAACAAACAAGTGAAATTTAATGTATTTGTGTGAGTAATGATATTTCAGGGTTCATATATGAGAAAGTAAGGTCAAAGTGCTCAAGAGGATCAAATGAAGCTTAAAAATGGCTCATATATGAGAAAGCAAGGTCACAGTGGTCAAGAGGATCAAATGAAGCTTAAAAGAGTCAAAGCATGGATTTAAAGATGATATATTAAACCTTGAAGAATATGAAGACATGAATGAGTTGTTGAAAGCCAAGGAATATTAAAAGATCCAAAGAAAGGCAAAGTGATAAAACTCAAAGAATATGAAAGCTTGAAGAAAATATGGAAGCTTGAAGAAACAAAGCATGAAGACTTAAGAACCTAAAATGAGAAAAGTTTTAGAAGTTTTCATGTAAGTACTTTAATGTTTAAAATATCGTTTGAAATATTTTGAAGCTCTTAGGTTAACTTAGACCTAGATACTTTTTAAAATACCTGGAAAATATTTTTATAAGGTCAAAAATTATTTTAAAAAGGTTAGAGTTATTTTTAGAATGAAAAGCATCAAAAAGAGTTCTTCCATTTGCTGTCAGTTTTTATATATCTGTATTCAGGTGAATTTTTCACTATCTAAACCTCATTATTTTGAAAAGTGGTCAACATGAAAGTTTTAGGATTTTATCTTAGCTTTCATTTGACACCAATAATACCTAATTTTGAGTTATATAGAAAATGTTATGGCCAAAATATTGAAGCGGGGTCAATGCTGATAAAGAACAAGACAGAATAGGCAGAGAGTTACAGTAGCAAGTTCAGACGACTGAACTTGCAACTTTAGTCGACTGAACCTGCAAAATTAGACATCTGAACCCTGATTTTAGATATCTGACCCTGTTCCATTTCTATTTTAAAGGGGTTTAAGGAACTTCAGATGACTGAACTCGAACCTTCAGTCATCTGAACACTGTTCAACGGGAAAATTTTTTAAATTCTAATGTTTTAAAATATAGCCGTTTGAGCTTCAAATTTTATAAAATTTTGGGAAACACTTAAAGGAAACTTTTGCAACATGGAAACAAGTTTGAAAGCCTATAAATACATGGTTTTGCAAATCAAAACTCATCCAAGAATTGAAAAATCTACTTGTAAAGCTGAAAGTACTCTTGTTCTTCAAAAGCTCTCTTGCTCACTCATTGCAAATTTATTTTGCTAAGAACTCTGAAGTGCTGATCCTTTTTTCTCTGAGTTCCTACTGCTAATCCTCTTCTAAGAAGAATATTGGTGAATTCTACACTTGAACTTCATTGTATTTCATATTGATATTTTACATTCAAAGTATATAGTGCTGAAATTGTATTAACTTGCTCTTTGAGAGAGTATACTTGTACGTAGATTATATCTTGTGTTTCTTGTAGTTCTTTGACATTCCAAGGGTTGTTTGGATCGTTGGCTAAGCAAGGGGACATTGCTTAGAGAGGCGGGCTCTAGCCTATGTAAGGAGTGACCGAACGACGGAATATCGTTTGGAGAAGGTGGGCTCTAGCCTTAACCAAGGAATGTTGTAATCGGTATTGCTCCACCTGTCAATGGAACTGAACTAGTGAATTCTTTGGTGGTTTTTCAAAGGCAAGGACGTAGGCTGGGTATAAGCCGAACCTCGTAAAAATCTCCATCTCATTCTCTCTTTCCCTTACTCTTTATTTTCAGCATATTTAAATTGCGTGGATGGTTTAAATTTGAAAATCATATAAACTACATATATTTGGAAATCAAACAAACTTAAGGTTTAATTTTGATTTGGGTTGCGGAAACTGAAAGGGAGTATGTTGGTTACACCATATCTTGCGGAAACCTTACGGGAGTACGTTACTTGGTTAACATCCCAAAGATAAATTTACCAAGAGTTTATTTGAGTTCTAAATATTGGGAAAGAGTGATTTGATTCATCTATACAGGGCTTTACATCAGCAAGCAACAATTCTCATTCACTATAGGGTTTGGTTCAAATTTGGCAAATATAAACAAACAACCATCTTGAGTTGTTATATTACCAAAGTGCTGAATACTTTATATCTTGGTTTGGTTGTTTGTTGTTTAACTTGTACTTGGAAAATAAATTGATTGTTTGGCTTGAAGATATTGTTTAATTGATTGGTTGTTTAATTGTGTTATTGATTGGATAAAGGAACTAAGTTCTCGATTGATTAAAGAATTAAACAAACAAGTCAAGAATTGATTAAAAGAAATAAAGGAAGTTTAAGGTATCTCAAAAGGAATTAAAATAAAATTTTAAAAGCCAATTCACCCCCCCTCTTGGGAAGCTATTCCTAATTTCAGAGAGTCTTTAGAAGAACCCTGGAACATCATATCTAGGTTATGAGCACAATTGCAATGCCTTAATATACATTCTCTGATGCATCTATAATCTATAGGGACAACTATACTAATCAAGTGACAAAGGTAATTGATAAATATTCAGTGTAGTTGATTTAAAATATTTAGATTGATCGCTAATACTAGCTTGTACTCTTAATGAAATTGATCTTTGTTTAGTATAAGCAGTTCATTGTATATAAGCATGAATTCAAATCGAAAGGGGAAGCATCTAAAACTTTAGTTTCAATATTGTTATGCTCATGAACCTGTTTAGCTTAGATCTAATCTGAACTTGCTGTGGTGTGTGATAAAATGAATTGATTTTATTGAAAATCTTATGTTGAAAAATGTTGTTTTGCCACAGTCATCTGTGTTGCTATATTATCTTGATTAAAATTTCTATATTCTTTAAGTTTCATATTCTATGCTATATGGATTGGAATGTTGGGTGACGAAGAAACATAATATCCAAAAAGTAAAACTTGCCGAGATGAGAATGCTTAGATGGATGAGTGGTATAACATTGAAAGATATATAAAGAAAGGAATGAACATATTCGTGGTAAGTTAGGTGTAGCTCCTATAGAAGATAAGATAAGGGAGGGATGACTCAGATGGTATGGACACTTACAACGTAAGCCTTATAGTGCACCTATGAGGAAGAGTGACTTAGTTACTGTGGGGGCAGTAGAAGGGGTAGGGGTAGACCTAAAATAACTTGGGGGGAGATAGTGAGTAAGGATTTAATTTACTTGAATCTATCAAAAGAAATGGTCCATGATCGCATAAATTGGTGGAAAAGGATTCATGTAACCGATCCCACTTAGTGGGACTAAGGCTTGGATTTGTTGTTGTTGTTGTATGATTGCATTTTTCTAGTTATATTATGAAATTGTACTTAAATGTTTAACCAGAAAATTTTCAGTTTGCTTGAACTTTAATGATTAATTTGATAATATTGCAAGCATTGTCCCCTGTACTAAATGGTTATACAACAAAAGGGAAACTTTTATTTTTATTTTTTTAGTAAGAACTATTTTCAAAACTAAAACTCTTTTTCACTTGCCTTATTATTTATGTATATTGTACAACTGGTTTAGTGACTCATACGAAAATGCATGCGAACTAGTTAGACTGAACTTATTCTCAGACCGACTATTTGCTATCATATGTCATGTGCGTTGAACTCAAAATCTTTCACAGGTCTTATGATAAGTTTAAACTGAAATGGTTTGTCTATATATTTGGTCTAGCCCAGTTTATCGTGTGTTTTTAATCTCAAATGACCAGTTATACTATTTTGTGTGCTCAAATTGCCATGTTTTCAAAAACAATCCTTTTTGTATGCCTAAATTCTTTTAAATAAGGGGAGAATTTTTTTTAGCTTAAACGTGAAAAAGGGGGATATATATTTTTCTTGTGCTTCAAAGCTAAAAAGGGGAAATGTTTTCAAAAAAGGGGAGTTCACTTTAGCTAAGTTTTTTTAAAAAAATGACCAACCTTCTTTAAACGTGAAAAATGCCAAAAGGAGGAGAATATCTATGAGCAAAATTGTAAATCCTTAGATAACCAATAGGGGAGAGGTGCTTTTGAGCTAAGTGCATATGTGCCTGTGCTTAAATGATTAAAACTAAATGCATAATTAATTTATAATGTCTTCTTTATTAAATATGCTTGTACTATACTATTTATCTTTCAATTATGCATCTTCTTAGGGGGAGCCTTTTTAGGCTAAACCCCATTTTTCTCTGATGCGTTTATCATCATAAAAAAAAAAAAGAAAGTAGATTGCTGACTTTTTGAGTCTGATCCGTGGATTGATAATGACAAACCGCATGTTACTAATGTGTGTGCCTAAATACTTGAACAGGTTAATCATTTAGAACACACACTTGTAAGTGAGGTGGTAACCAGAAACGACTTAAAGCACATAATCCTGGCCGATTCTATAAAGAGTCAAGAGCAAAAGAAGAAGACATTTGTTTTAATTGTAAATGCATTTTTGTTTCATAATTTGTTGGTTCTATAATAATTATGGTCTGTAATATTTGCATCACATGCATGATAGGGATAAAAGCTCAATATGACCATAGACTGACCATAGGGAACCAAACAAGACTTCAGTCGACCGACTAATGAGAATCAACAAGCACCATCAAAGGATCCATTGCATGTTTCTGTTGGGCTTATCACTAGGGCGAGATCCAAAAAGATCAAAGAAGCACTTCATGGGCTGATTCAAGATATTTGGGCTTATTCAAAAACGAGGCACTCGAGGCTTGGCCCAAAGAATGATGAAGGCTTAATAAACTTAATCCAAGTTTTTGATGGAGCTAATCTTGCTTAATGACTGTAATCTCCTTATTAATGGTGTGTTATTCAATTGTGGGATTTGAATTTTTGGCTTTTTGTCTTTACATTTAATTTGTAATTTGTAAGACAACTTAGCTTGCATGGGTTTTTAGTAAGTCGTGAGAGTCATTAATGTGTCTAGTAAGTTGGTATATTTAATGTCCTTGTCTCCCATGTTTGTGTGGGAATTGCTAAGTATTTAATGTCCTTGTCTCCCATGTTTGCGTGGGAATTGTTAAGTGTTTAATATCCTTCTCCCCCATGCTAGCTATATATATCTCACCATTGTAAGAGCTAAATTGATCATTGAATAGAAATCAAGAAAAAAGTGAGGATTTGTTTCTTCTTTGATTCTTCAGAGAACTTGCCAACTTATCAAGGATTCTTCCTTGTGGCGTTCAAATTTTATACCTTCGGTTCATGATTAAGTTATAATCATTGGGTCGGGGTTTGTTACTTTATACTTTCGGTTTACGTTTCATTTATAAACGTTGGGTCAGAGTTTCTTATCAAAATTTGAATTTTAGCTTTCTTGAGCAAGCATCCTAACATTGTTTGTTGGGTCTCAACGCACGTCGATTGAGGTTCGCATCATTTGGTATCAGAGCTTAGGCTCTAAAATCAAGTTTACTATCTTTTTATCTTTCGTTTCTTGCTATCATTCTATCTTTTTATCTTTCTTTTTGTTTCATTGTTTTTATTTTGTGACGTGTACCAAGTTGAAAACAAAAAAAAAAAACATCAGAAAAGAAAAAGGAAAAGAAGGAGACAGTCAAAAAGAAAAGAAAGCAAAAAAAAAAAGAAAAAGAAAAAAGGTGACAATAGATACTATCATTTGGTACTTATCAATGTTTTCTTTTTTCTCTTGAATCGTGACTTTTGTAGTTTCATTTCTCTCATTTCTCACAAAAATCTAGTTTTTGTCCTCTCCTTTTGATTCGTTGTTTCTATAATATTTTTCTTGCCATCGGTATTAGTTTAAATTCTACAAGTTGAATTTCTTGATCATGTTTGTTAGTTCAATAAAGAACTGAAAAAGGAAAACTACGAGTGGAAAAAGGCAAGAGAGTGTAAGACTAATACCAAGAAAAAACCAATTGAAGAGTGAAACACGAGTGTGAGTGACATAATTTGAGTGCAAACACATAAGGGAGTGTTGTGAGGAATTATTTCTAACATTTTTTTTTCTATAGTTTCAAAAATATGTCTTCCAGGGGTGACACATCAAACAAAGAAGGAAGGGACAAGTCGTCTTTCATGTTGCAGGCTATACAACAACAATTTGAACGCATGAACGTGGTGTTTAATGAGATTCAAGATTGGATGGATAGGCAAGAGGATGTTATTGCTACTTGGCGCGAGGGGTGTCCCCAAAGAATCCCTAATGCAAGAAGGCAAGAAAGGCGTATGCACGTCGATGATTATGATGGCAACCACGAGGATGAGTTCGAAGATGAAGAGGATCAAGCTTCATTGAACGATGAGAGCAGGTTTGTGCCAAGGGAAGAAAGGAATGGTAGAGGTTTCCGAAGAGATCCAAGATGGCGAGATGGGACTGACAAAAACCTAGGAAACATCAAAATGAAGATACCATCATTCTAAAGAAAAAATGATCCTGAAGCATACTTTGAATGGGAGAAGAAAGTGGAGTTGATTTTTGAGTGCCACAACTACTCTGAGAAGAATAAGGTAAAACTCGCTTTCATTGAGTTTACTGAGTATGCTATTATATGGTGGGATCAACTTGTGAAAAACAGGAGAAGAAATCATGTGAGGTCTATTGAGACGTGAGAGGAAATGAAGGTCCTTATGAGGAGGTTGTTTGTCCCTTGTCACTACTATAGGGACTTGTATCAAAAATTACAAAGTCTTATGCAAGGCTACAGAAGCGTGGATGACTAGTACAAAGATATGGAAATCACCATGATTCGAGCTAATGTAGAGGATGATAGGGAAGCTACCATGGGAAGGTTTTTGAATGGGCTGAATCGGGACATTGCCAATGTGGTGGAGTTGCAACACTACGTGGAGTTGGAGGACATGGTGCATATGGCAATAAAGGTGGAACAACAATTTAAAAGGAAAGGAACTCGGTAATTTCAAAATCTGGGCTCTTCTACTTCATGGAAATCAAATTGGAAGAAAGACGAAGGAGCTATTTTAAAGGCAAAAACTGAACCACCAAAAGGAGAGATGAAGTTCCCAATATCAACAAAGGTAAAACCAAATTCCAAACTCGCAATCGTGATATTAAGTGTTTTTTTTTTGTTTGGGAGTAGGTCTCCTAGCCTCACAATGTCCAAATAATAGGACCATGGTCGCACGTGTTGAAGGAGAGGTGGAAACTGAAAGCGAGAGCGATGATGACCAAATGCCACCACATGAGGACACTTGTGATAATGATGTGGAGTATCCAGTGGAGGGTGAGTCACTTGTGACTAGGCGTGTTTTAAGTGCCCAAGTCAAAGAAGATGGCATGGAACAACAAAAAGAGAACATTTTTCATACTACATGTCACATCAACAACAAGGTATGTAGTATGATCATTGATGGGGGAAGTTGTACTAATGTGGCTAGCACTACTTTAGTTGAAAAATTGAATTTATCTACCTTGAAACATCCTAGACCGTATAAGTTGCAGTGGTTAAATGATTGTGGAGAAGTTAAGGTAAATAGACAAGTGCTAGTTTCTTTTTCAATTGGGAAGTACAAGGATGAAGTACTTAGTGATGTTGTTCCAATGCATGCGGGTCACATTTTATTGGGCAGACCGTGACAATTCGACAGGAAGGTCAGTCATGATGGGTTCAGGAATAAGCATTCTTTTGTAAAAGACAATAAAACTGTTACTCTTGTACCGTTGACTCCAAAACAAGTGTATGAAGATCAAATGAAATTGAAAAGAGATAATGGGTCAAAGAAAATTTGTGAGACTAAGAGTTTGAAAAAAGATGATGAAAAAGAGAGTGAAAAGAAAGGAGAGAGTGAAGAAAATGAGAGAAAAAAAAAAACAAGTGAGTTTTTATGCTAAGGCGAGTGACGTCAAGAGTGCTTTTTATACAAACCATCCTATATTTGTACTC
>NC_080429.1:50727566-50732566 GCF_029873635.1 Malania oleifera | reverse complement strand
CACCTTTTACTTCTTTTTCATAACAAGGCCATAATAAACTAACATGGATGTGGTTTACTAATTGCGCTTCAAGTCCCCATGGATCGATACCCGACTTACCCACTTTCTACTAAACTTGGGATAGTTAGGTTCATAAATATTATTTTTGGTAGTTAAGGACCCAAACCTTGGCGAGCCTACCATATTTTGGCATTATTGCCAGGGAATTGGCTACGGTTATAAGCCAACTTCCTCTTTAGATTATTATTACCTTGTTCTTTTGATTTGCTCTCCTTTTGTTTTCACTTTCTTACTTAACTTCTGTTTTCTTTATTTTTTTTTTTCTATTTTTGAAGTCTGAATTTGTGTGCTTATACATGTGTATGTTTGGTCTGCGTTCTTTGGAACCTGAGATAATTCCCCTGAGATAATTCCCATAGATCTTGAAATTGAAAAATCTCATAGGTCATTTAGGAAACCTATCTCTAATCCAAAGAAAGCTAAGTCATCTGAACTGAAAGCAATGGCCGAAGATAACCCATTGGTTCCCGCTGAACAAATCCCAGAACCCCATGCTCCTTACCTACTTGTGGTGGGAGAGCAACACCTATGACCTCTTAGGGACAACTTTGTACCTAATGCATACACATCGCCATCCTGCATCTGGTTCTGGGATGTTCAGGCAGCCCAATTTGAGATTAAGACTTCAATTATCTCGATTCTGCCTAACTTTCATGGGAATTCTACTAAAAATCCTTATCAGCATATAGATGAGTTCTTGAAAATCTGTTCCACCATCAGCATCTCTAATTTTAGTGATGATGCTCTTTGTCTTAGGCTTTACCCATTCTCTCTGAAGGTTAAAGCCAAATATTGGTTGACGTCCTTAGAACCAAACTCAGTGACTGAATGAGCCACCATGCAACAAGAATTTCTTAAAAAGTACTTCCCAATTGGGAAGACTAATCAGCTTCGGAGAGTCATCACAAGTTTCTCACAAAAGCCCAAATGGGAGAACTCTTATGCGAGACTTGGGAGCACACTTTGGGGCTGCTCCGGCACCACTCTTTGGTGACACACTATGGACCCTAAGTAGCAATTTGTCCAAACTTTATACGAAGGGTTGGCTGTCGAGATGAGAAAAGGAGAAAAGATAAGGTTAAACGGAATTTGTGGAGGGTCCCTTTGTCTAAATCTAGCATGATGAAAGATGAGTGCTCTGGATTCTCTTTGAAAATCTGCCGGCGTAAACGAATCTGTGAGCAGCACATAAGGAGGCCACTCATGAGAACTACCTAATCCATCTATAAATTCCAAAAACCAAAAAAGGACGCTTGAGATGGCCATTAGCGAAAGACCTAGACCTAACGTTGCACCGCCACAATTAAAAACGTATTAGGAATCAACTGCATGTCCTTCTAGGATCCATTAGGAAAACGTGAGATTGCAAGAGGTATTGAGTGCAAACTTAGCTCGACCCTTCATACGACATGTATCCACACAATTGCCTCTCCTAGCAGCGCAACCCCTAAGCCTAAACCTAAAGTTCCCCCATGATGTGTGCCTTGTGCGGGTGGATTAAAGTTAAACAAGGCCCCCATAATTGGCTACGCTAAGCATCACTGATCCAACATAATTACAGAGAATAACCCTAAAATTTTAGCGGATGAAACTAAAATACCTAACACCTTCTCCAAGAGGCCACTAAAGCTCCAGTGTTTTCAAAACCAAAGACCAATAAAACCCTACTGTTGTGCCTCCCACTCAATATCAAAATTCCAAAAACCACGTCCGGACTTCATCCCCTAGACCTTTTAATCCATTCAGGCATACACGCCTTCACTCAATCTCAAATATGATTCGTCATCTCCAGAGACGATGTGTTGACAGCCCTTAGCAAATTGAAGCCTCACGACCGTACAAGTGAGGATCGGCTACTCCTTCACTCAACAAACACCCTCCTATCTATGGCAAGCTAGGAAACGCCATGGGACAAGTCACAGTAGCCACTGCTTTAAGTCGAAGTGATTAGGGGTAAGTTACCAACGTCAACCCATCACTAAATCCAATAGGGAACAACCAGATATGGAGGGTAGCAATAGGGGACAAGTCCCTAGGTTTAGACTGGTAACCAGATCGCTTAGTGTACCTCTCCCATATAATTTAAAACGCCATGAAAAGGCCCCCAGGGCAGTAAGTACCCAAACAGTTCAAAATGGCAAGCTGACTTTGAAGAGATAAAGAGAATAAGATATCGAAGACAGAGGGGGGAGCCCAAGATGCAAAAACTAGAATTACCGCATGCAGATTCATGACAATTCTCATCCTTCAGTTCGGGTCCACCAAGAACCCCATTGAGATCACACAAACCCACCACCACGAACGAATAAAACCTCACTTCGCCCCCCATCGGGCTATTCAACGGCTATCTCTAGTGAAACCCTCCCACAGCAACCATCCAACTACCGTCCACCCTCACGTATATTTAGAGAAGCAGCCCTCCAACGGTTACCCCCATGGGACAGTTTTCAACCTACCACCAATGGCGCCCTCATGGATAACGCCATTCTCCTATACGTCTTAGAACATTGCAAGTCCCTCCCCTCACTACTAACCATTTATTACAAATTCCTTAAGGACTCTTGTCACGTATGGAGACAGACCTCAAGCGTTATGAATTGGCCTGGTTCGGGCTTTAAGTAAAGTCGAAGCATAATGAAAGTTCCATAACACTAACCAGCACCCCAAAACCGATAAACGCCGTACCTCAAAAAAAAAAGACCCCAGGCTCACTCTATGACTACTCATGTGTGTAATTGGTTATTAACCCCTAGAATGGGACTTTTCTGCGGTTTCAGCGCAAGTCTGTGAACATTTCTTTCAGACTTTGCCTATCAAAACTTAACCCTAGATAAGTGTTACCAAACCTCGCTACTCTCAGTTCCGATATGCCTTGCTGAGATGACTCGAATAAACTCCTCTGTATTAATTCCAAAACCACACGACATGGAAATCTTTCGAAACTGTCCCGGTAGAAGATGTTAAACGGTACGTCAACCGGTACAGGAGACTTTCAATTATAAGTGAATTTTCATTGATGAAGATACCTGGCGACCTCCAAAACAACCACCCATTCCCATGACCTCTCTTTAGGGACAACATTCATTAGCACAGTAATACCAAATTCAATGTAGGACAGGGATTCTGGTACATCTAATTGGGGCCTGTAATCAAAACCCACACATAAGCATAAAAAAATACTATAACTTGCTACCAATGTCCTAACCGTCAACGCGTTCCACGCCTGACACAGGTGGAAGACTATATTAGGACGAATGATCGTAAATATGACAAACTGGACTGAGGGCCAGCACAGCAATTCCTTCCATGCTAATGGAAAACACTTACGGCAAATTTACACTACAAAGACCCCTTTGAAGGCACACTCCCCATGCCTGACGTGGGGATTCCCGTAAGCAATCTATGATCACATCCATGATTGGGACCCAATCGAAATTATTAATTGAGGGTATGCAAGTTAGGGGAAAACATAAGCTGACATAACTGTAGGAGGGAAAAAGGAGACAGAGGAAAATCCCAATAGTACTGGGATGCTAGGGAGAGTCTAAAATAAGCTTTTAAGTGTATGCTCTTTGAATGAATAGTAACATTAGTGTTGCTTGACCTTATAGGTCTATTACGCTCGGTTTTTGACCTGTGATACAAACTACATCATTATATCAATGGGTTTTGTGATATCTGCTAGGTGAACCAATACAATTGTCAGCCATAAAGATTGCACGTACACGCAAATACTTAAATAAGCTGAAGACCATCGAATGTTTTCAATTTAGATATCATTTATTCGTTGTGTTATTGGTTGTATTGAATCTAATCAGATAAATTAGGGTCTTTGGTTTGAATACAAAAGCACACACAAATCAAATGACCTAGATAACTACGTAAAGCTCAAACCAAAAATATAATATTCAAAGTGGACCTTATCAAGACTTAGGGTATACCGAACCCCTAATCGGATAGAAAGCCCTCCGACATCAAATTTTTCGGTGTAACAAAAAAACCTAGAAAAGACTAAACCCCATAGGACACTAACTTTGCCACTCATGAATCTTAGGCACGTGTTGCTTGACTGCAGGGTGTTTAGTAATTCAAATAAGGACGCAACATGCACATTTGTGCACTTTGATACAAGTCGACCAGGCTATAGGACACACTTCATCGCCCACAGCCCCGGTGGTCGACTGAAACACCTAGGAAGCTCCCACCACTTGCCACTCCTTTGGTTGACTAGCCACCCACAATTGCAACCCACACTACATGGCGCTAAACCGCCAGGGTCTCCTAGACAGAGACACCGATAAATCCCCACCGAGTTGCGTTGACTGAACGCCCAGCAGTGTCAAAAAGACGCCTAATGCACGATCGAACCTCCCTACTGGTTAAAACGGCAATATTCGAATAAAATCACCTTGCACATATGACACGTAACGGCCTTCAGAGTCACGAGTTCCGCCAAATTCAAGAGAGACTGTCCTCGAAAATCGAACAGACCCATTAAGAACGTTATGTCGACTCGAATATGTGATTTTGGTTGACTGCGCACTACTTCTGGTTTTTGTCCCTGTATTTATTACTAATGGTTTTAACTTAAAATATTTTAAATCGGGCTTCAATTTGCCTAAAAATGTTCCATTAAATTTTACCTTAATAATTAACTCTAAGTAGAGATCCCAACGCTAAGCCCAAACCCTGGAGGCCTATTTCATAGAAACCTAAACCCTGAGTCAGAAACCCTACACCCAAAACCCTAAATCGTCTATCAAAACATACAAACCCGGCTCATTAATGCCGCTTATGATAACGACTATAGATAGCCCAAATATTCTTCAGTAGAAACTATGCTAAACGCCTAATACGGCAAAAAACTCCGATATAATGCCATAATTTATAAACCACTCCATATAAATACTACAATCTTCTTTAGAACCTATAACCGCTAA